>NW_026693631.1:0-48930 GCF_021218885.2 Marmota monax
GGGCTAGGGATGTGGCTCAGTGGTTGAGTGTCCCTGAGTTCAATCCCTAGTACCAAAATAAATAAATAAATAATAAAAAGTCTAGGATGTGGTTCAGTGGTAAAGTGCTTCTGGGTTCAATTCTCCAGTACCATAAATCAATAAATACGTCCTTGAAGTGGCAGAACAGAAAGGGCTATATTCAAAGCATAAAGTGGACCACTGGGGTATATGATCGATCTCTCTCTCTTTTTTTTTTTTTTTGAGTTTAAGGAAGACATTTTTTTTATTTAACATTTTACTATTTCAGGATAATGATAATAATACACATTTAAATGGCACTTACTGTGGGCCAGAATACATTCTAAATGCTTTGCAAATTGTTAATCATTGAATCTCCACAACAACCATATGAGATAGATCCGATTATCAGCTCCATTTCATTATAGACGAAGAAACTGAGAGAAATTAGGCACTTGCACAAAGTCACAGAACTTGCCAGCGATGAAGCCAGAGTTCAAGAAAGAGAGGTGGGCTCCAGAATCTAGGTGCATCACAGTAAATTTAAAGTAATGGGCTGGGGATGTGGCTCAAGCGGTAGCGCGCTCGCCTGGCATGCGTGTGGTCCAGGTTTGATCCTCAGACCACAAAGATGTTGTGTCTGCCGAAAACTCAAAAATAAATATTAAAAAATTTTTTTTCTCTCTCTCTCTAAAAAAAAAAGTAATGTGTGCATATATACATTGAATGTATCCACTCTCCAAAGGTATATCAAAGGTGCATTTTATATCAAAAATTTCATTTTATATCAAAGATTACCTCTGGATCTGAATCAGCATATTGAATTGGAGGTGGGAATTCAATTTGATTTGGCAAATATTTGTTTATCTGTGGAGGCTTAAGATATGAATAAGATGTAGTCACTCCTTAAGAGGACAATGTGTAGTGGGAAACAGAAGTAAGTAAACAGCTCATTACTGTACACTGTGGTAAGTGCGCACTGCTCCTATTGTGTCAACAAAGCTTGTGGGCTGCTAAAGACAAAGGGATTAATTCTGTCTGCCAGGTTTCAGAAGATTTCACAGAGGTAGTAATTGAGCCCAGCCTTGATAGCAGACAGGCTTCGATCATGGATGGGAAGAACCTTCCAGGGGATGATTATATAGGGAGCAATAAAGGGGCGATAATAAACTAGCTCTGTAATATTACATGAATTCTGCCCTTGAGGGTATACTTTGCACAAAATAGGTAGTATTTTCAGTCAGTATTAGTCAGCTGGTATTTTCTTTTTAGCTTCCCATTCCCACCCCAATACTATAAACTGAGAAGCTGGGCTAGACCCAAGGAGGATACATTTACCCAAGCTAGGAGGGATAAATTTCCTAGAATCCCAACAGCATAGAAGATTGCCCAAATTAGGATGTCAGGCAAAAGTTAATCCTGGTAATAGTGTCAGAATAACAGGAGCTGGCTAGAGAGGCAGGCAGCAGTGTTTTGAGAAGGACAAGGCTAGTGGTGTGAGGAAGGTTTTGCCAATGGCACAGCTGTATGCCCTTTAAATCACTGGAGCCTCAGAGTGGAAGGGAAACACCTTTAAAATTTATAAGCAACACTCCATGAACAGAATTACATTGTTCAGCTTTCTATAATCCATAATTCCTCTGCGTGTAATAACATGTGATCAGCCCTTCTTGGACCCAGCAGCTTCAAATAACTCAAATAATTGCTTGCCGTCCCACTGAGAAAAACTTCCTGACACTTCTGTGTCTTTTTGGAGCCTCATCCTTTCCTTCTTTAACTCTTCATGTCAGGGTGCCCCAAACACAAAACTGAACCTCTTGGCATCAGATTCACCATTTTAGGTCAGGAGCCATTTTATCCAGCTATATGATCTCTTTCAGTCAGATTTAAAGGTGGGCCCTGAATCGAATCACATTGAAGAATTGCTTTTTATTGCAGCCTCTATTCTTATTCCCTTTCCCCCATTCCTGGAACTCCCATTAGGCATTTTATTTTGTTTATTTATTTTCAGTACTGGGGATAGAGCCCAGGACACATTACAACTGAGCTGAGGCACATCATTAGACCCACAACAATATTTTCTTTTTTTTTAGTACCAGGGATTAAACCCAGGAATATTTAACCATTGAGCCACACCCCCAGCCATTTATTTTTATTTTGAGATAGGGTCTCAATAAATTGCTTAAGACCTCTAAGATGCTAAAGCTGACCTTGAACATCTGATTCTTCCTGCCTCAGCCTCCCAAATTGTTGGGATTACAGGGTACACCACCATACCCAGCCTGCCCACTCTTTTGGGGGACACCAAGGATTGAACTCAGGGTTACTGGAGCACTGAGCCACATCCCCAGGACTTTTGTATACTTAGAGACAGGGTGTCACTGAGTTGCCATCCTGTCCCAAGAATTCAAATTTACTTCACACATGATTCTCATGAAGGATATTCTACAAGTCTTCCTACTCCTGGAAGAAAGCGGGTGGGGTCACCCAAGAGACACAGGAAATCTTTTCTTTCCTCTTTCTTGGTACTGGGGGTGGAACTCAGGGTTACTGGAGCACTGAGCCACATCCCCAGGACTATTTTGTATTTTATTTAGAGACAGGGTCTCCCAATCTTGCAGTTGCTAAGGCTGGCCTTGAACTCTCAATCCTCCTGCCTCAGACTCCAGAGCTGCTGGGATTAGAGGCCTGTCCCACCACATGGGATATTCCCAGCCCTTCTATTTTATTCTTTTTATTTTGAGACAGACTCTTGCTAAATTGCTCTGGGTCTCACAAAATTGCTGAGCCTCACCTCTAACTTGCAATCCTCCTGCTTATCCTTCCAAATGGGATTACAGGCAGGAGCCACCTCACCCAGCTCCACCCTAATCTTGAAGTCCTGGAGCAGGGGGTTCCTGAAGGTCACACTTTCCTGCCTGGGTTGGTGGGCCCAGGGTCCTTGGATATCAAATGGGGGCCAGAATGGTCCAGTCAGCCTCTGATTCCATGTTAAAGACCTGGGCATTCTTTCCCTTATTAGCCTATCCCTCTCCCTCTGTTCTTTTACCCTACACCTATAATCTCCTCACTCCCCAGCCCTGGGAGGCTGATTTTTGAGTCTCTCATTTCCACTCTAGGCCAAGAGTAAAGGTTCATGCAGAAATGCAGAAAAACAGTCATAAGCGGTTTGGCCAGATGCTCAACACATTCATCTTGAATCTAGATTGCTATTGGGCCTCCAAAAAGGCAAAAGCCCTCACAATTCTATTATTTAGCCTATTAAAGAATAGTCCATTTTTATTCATTTCGTGCTCACCAACCCCCGCCCCCACGCTGCCCGACCCAGATTGAACCCAGGATGGCTCTACCATTGAGCTAGGTCCCCAGGGCTTTAAAAAAAAGAATCCATTTTGAAATGAGTGTGGTGGTCCATGGGTAGGATCCCACAATTCAGGAGGCTGAGGTGGGAGGATCCCAAGTTCAAGACCAACCTCTGCAGTTTAGGGAGACCCTGGGCCAAAATGAAAAATAAAAAAGTTTGAGGATGTAGCTAAGTGATCAAAAGGCCCTGGGTTCAGTCCCTAGTGCTGCCCCAAAGGACGATAATCAAATAAAAATAACAATTTTCAAAAACCAACCCCAATAACCCCAGAGGCTGAATGTTTTCTAGGACATGCAGATGCTAATTCACAACAAAGGGGGGGGGCTGTGTGGCTAGGGAAGGACAGGGTAGTTTGGATCAGACAGAGGAGAGTCAAAAGAGGGGAGGGGTTAAGGGGTAGGAAGGGTTGCAGAGTGATTCAGACATTACCCTGTGTGCATATATGACTGGGGTAATTCTACATCACAGACAACCAGAAGAATGAGAAGTCATCATCCGTGTATGTACCATGTGTCCAAGTGCAGTCTACTGTCATGTATGACTTAGTAGAACAGAGAACAAAATAAAATAAACACCATTTTTTGGAGACATGTTCTCCCTACATTTCTCACACTGGTGTGGGGGCTGAGACCCTTCTTCCTCAGTCTCCCGATTCCTGGGATGATGGGTCTGTCCCACAGACCCTGAGCCCACCCATGCATTTTCACCTGCTCCCCAACTGGTATGGGTGTTATTGATGGGAGTGTGAGGATACCGTCTACCCCTTAAGTAGACCTGACAGCAATGGTGTGTGCCTGACCTAACGATGACCAAAGTCTTATGTTGAGAAAAACCTGCGGATCCAGAGAATGGAGATTAAAAATTGGGGAATGGGGGCTGGAGATGTGGCTCAAGCGGTAGCGTGCTCGCCTGGCATGTGTACAGCCCGGGTTCGATCCTCAGCACCACATACAAACAAAGATGTTGTGTCCGCCAAAAACTGAAAAATAAATATTGAAATTCTCAAAAAAAAAAAAAAAATTGGGGGAATGGGCATCATGCTGTTTTAGGGTAACCGAGGCCCATAAAGCAAGGAAACATTAAACAGGGAAATTCGTAGGTCACTGGCAAAGTGCGTGCTTAGTGTGCCCCGGACTCTGGGTCCCATCCCTGCATGTACAATACAAAAAAATTTTTCAAAAGGGAAATGTAGCTTCATTCTTTCTGTGAAGCTGGGCCCAACCAGGCCCCTGGGCCCATCAAGGGATGTAAAACCTCTCACCTTCCAATGAACCACACCCAACCTACAAAGAGAGAGGTTTAGGGAGGAGAATATAGGATCACTTTCCAGGAAAGGTGGAAAGGAGGAGCACTAAAGGGCAGGTTGTGGCCCACAATGCAAAGCTGTGTATGGGCGGGGCTCTGTGGAGGCGTGGCGCGCCTATAAGAGCAGAGGGACCGCAGCGGGAGCTGCGCACTTCACTAGAGCCACTGAAGGCTTCTGGAGTCCCAGGCAGTGTCTGGTGAGTGGAATACTTTGGCAGTGTGGAGGTGCTCTGGATAGCCTTGGCCCTGCAAGCTGTGAGGAGGGTTGAGGAGGGGAAGAGCTTGCTGGGCTCCCGGGTTAACTCCCTGGGACAAGGAAAGGGTGCAGGCGAGAGCGAAGGTGACCTCACAGGTTGAGGGCCAGGGTGCCAAGGTTGGGCTTGCCTGGGGGGCCCTGGTGTGTATTCCCGAAAGCGGGGCCTAGGGGTGATCCCTGGCTGCGTGTTCCCTTGTGAACACTGCGATCACTCAGGCATGATTTGGAGCTGCTATCGGTGCGCTCGCTCCCACTGGCCACAGGCCATTCTTTGAGCTCCAGTTTGTTTACCACTGAGATTGAACTCGGGCACTTGGGCCACTGAGCCACATCCCCAGCCCTGTTGTATTTTTCTTTTCCACACAGGGTCTCATTGATTTGCTCAGCGCCTGGCTTTTGCTGAGGCTGGTTTTGCACTCGCAATCCTCCTGCCTCAGCCACCAGAGCCCCTGGGAAGACTGGCGTGCACCGCATTGCGCCCAGCTACTTTTTCAGTTTGGGCTACTGGGATTAAACCCAGGGGCGTGCAACTGCTGGGGCACACCCCCGGCCTAGTTTCTTTTTTTATTCATGTTTTGATTCTGGGATAGGGTGTCTCCTGGAGTTGCTTCCTAATTTAGCTGCCATATTCCTGATCAGCCTCTCCAGCTGCTGGGAGGATTAAAGGCAAGTGCCACTGTGGACAAAGCTCTCAAGGGTCTTTAATGTGATGGTTTGGGCGGTCTGATAATGGTGGTGCATTTGCTGGATAGCAGGCAGGCGGTAGGAGAGAACAGGACCACCCAGGCCTGGCTCCCAGAGCCTCCCTAGACTACTGCATGCTGGGAATGAAACCCAGAATTGCCAGGGACTCGGGAACCTTAGGCAATAGCTCTGGCACTGAGCTAGCTACCTCCTGAACTCCAGGCCTTGGCTTCTGGAAGGGACATCCATCGCCATGACTTCTCTGGCTTTGCCAGTTTTACCAAACTGATTGTGGCCCTCTGGCTTTGAAGACCCGTGCTTCAGCCTTGAAAGTGAACTCCACACTGACGACCATTTCAGGCTGTTGTACAAGATGAGGTCTCTCCAAGTTGCTTAGGATCTAGCCAAGTTGCTGAGGCTGGTCTTGAACTTGCCATTCTCCTGCCTCAGACTCGTGAGTTGCTGTGGGGTCACAGGCCCAAGCTACCACTCTGCCACCTGCCCTTTGTTAAATGTCACCACCTGCAAAATTTAGGCCCAGGAAGTGTTTAGAGGGTAGACATGGAAAATTTTCTCTTTCTCGTTTTTTGAGGATAATGGGGATGTAACACAGGAGTGATGTATCAGAGAACTCTGTACACAGCTCGTGTAGTTCTTTGGCACCAGGGGTTGAACTCAGGGGTGCATAACTACTATTTCTACTTTGAGACAGGGTCTGCCTAAGTTTGGGGCCTTGCTAATTGGCTGAGGCTGGCTTCAAACTTGTGCTCCTGCTCCCTCAGGCTCTTGAGCTGCTGGGATGATAGGCGTGTGCAACTGTGCCTGGCCTATGTCCGCATTTAGATATTTTTCGTTCTTGTCAGGAATAGTTGAGTTTTTGAAGTATCCGAGTATGGGGGGATTTGGGGTGACTTCTTGACTATTTAAGACGTTTTTGAGCTGTTGAGGGGCCTTTATTTATATGCGGTGCTGAGAATCAAACCCAGTACTTCACACTAAGTAAGCTAAGCAAGTGCCCTACCACTGAGTTAGAACCCCAGACCTCCTGTGAAGTTTGACAAAGCTTTTGTCTTAGTCTACCCAGTCCTGTGTCTCTGTGAATGTCAAGTGAATACATTGAGTGTATTATGCTTTCCTTGGATTAGGGCCAGAGAGATTACTTATATCCCTGTGATTGAGGATGCTACCTTTCATCTGTGTGCTTTCTGATTCATTTGCCACCAGAAGCACATGTGTAATGCCACCTCCTAAGGAGGCTGAGGGAGAATTCCTACTTGAAGGCCAGCTGGGTAGATAAGACTTCCACTCAACAGGAAGTGAAAAGGGCCAGTGGGGGGAGTATCACTCAATGACATAGTGCTTTCAGAAGGTCAGTGAAGCTTGGGGATCATTTCCTAGCACCATAAGATGAGTCAGTGAAGAAAATGGTTTCTCTTGAATTCCTTCTCAGATGGTAATCTTCTGGAATATTTGAAGCCCTGCTTATCATTGCCAGGTTTCTGAGAGCTTGGCTGTAATTTGTTCAACCTTGTATTTCCCCCCTGTCCTCTTTTAGATGGTTTTATTGTCTGTTTTCCCTGTAGCTCCCATGATATCTCTAGATGTGTGTATCGGCCATTTGTTTGCATGGAGCTGTTTCCTGGCTCCTCCTGTACAGTTTCAGTAGTATAGAGATTACTTGCTTTGTGATACCAGGGATTGAACTCAGGGCCACTTGAACACTGAATCACATCCCCAGCCCTTTTTTTTGTGTGTTTTGTTTAGTGACAGTGCAAGAAAGTCTCTGCAGCAGCGATCCAAATGGATGTTAGGGTGATGGAGAAGAAGCCTCTGTTGGGATGTGTGGTCTCTGGTCCGGGTTCGAAGACTAAAGCATATGATTCTAAAGAGCGGCTGGAGTACCTCAAGTCACAGTTACTCATGGAGGACCAGCAGGGAACGAAGGACTGGATGTGGAGTCCGCGGTCTGTGAATTCCTACCATCATGAGGGGGCTAAGCCCAAAGCCCGCAAACCACGCCAGCAGAGTTCCACGTGGAGTGGGAAGCCACGTCCCAGAGGACCGGTGGCTTTTGGTTTGGATTCGAAGCCTGAGGGAGACTGGGCATCGCAAAAGGAGGAAGGTGTCCGATTGAGAGATGTATCGGAAGCGGCATACAAGGGAAAAGTTGACATGCCCTTCCCGAAATTAGGTCTCTCCCTTAAGGAGGATCAAAGAGGGAGCGCTGAGATCCGAGGAGATGAAGCGAAAAAGCGGGATCCGAGCCGTCCTAAGAAGACACGTGCCTTTGAGTGTATGTACTGGATACCTGACTGTGACTCAGACACACTGTCCGAGTACCTGGAGAACAGGGAGGAGATCGTGGTTGTGGAGGTGAGCTCTTCCGAGAGTGCCTGTTCCGCTCCTGGGCCGCAGGCTGGGTCTCCTAGAGTCAAGTCCCAGCAGTGTGACTGGAGCGCCCCTGAGGACGCCTCTGTGGAGGACAGCTCCGGGACTGCGGGGTCCCTGAGAAGAAAAAAGAATTCAGGAGAAGAGGAGAGGAGGAAGTTCAGGAGAGACGGAGAGGTGGTCCTGGAAGCTGACTTCGGGGAGGCCAGTGATCACCTAACAAGCAGCCCAAAGCTCCGGAAGGGTGCGCAGAGCAGGGAGAAGGAAGCCACTGCTCTCTCTCCAAACCGCAGGATGATCTGTGTGTTGAAGGGAGACCCCGATTACGACATCGCGCTGGAGGATTTGGAGGACAGCCAGGATGAATGGATCTATGAGGTGGAAGGCCTCTTCCAAGAAGTCCACGCCGAGGACCGTCTGATTTACATGAAGGGCAGAATTTTTAAAGAGATTGGGACAGCAGAACCCTGGAGGTGTGAGGTCCCTCACCCGCCCCTTCTGCTGTTGAGCGGTGGTGGAAAGACGGGTGAGTTGTGCCGCAGCCCGGCTGGCTGGGCAAAATAACCGGGGGGTGACGAGCAACTTGTGTACATTGATGCAGCAGGAGTGGGAGCCAATTATTGTAGGACAGGAGTGGTATATATACATTCCACACAGCTTATCTTAATTAACATAAACTAGATTCAGCAGTCAACCAATAAGGCATCTCTACACTTAATGGCTGGCTGGCGTTACTTTACAAACCACTCCTTCTGGCAAAATGCCAGGCGCCATCCTGACTTGTTACAGACTCTAACAGAGTTGAAGCTGCCTAAGCTCCCTAGGCTGAAGACAGAGGAGGGCTGTGAGACCCTTGATGTCGGGTGCCAGAAGGCACCCAGCGAGGGTAGCCCACCAGGGGCTCTCGCTTCCCCATCTCGGGAGGGGAGTCAGTGGGCCTGTGGGCGGAGCGAATGTCATTCTGACTTTGACCAGTGTCCCTGTGGAGCAAGGCGGCCTTGGCCCACCCTGCAGAGAGCCTGCAGGGCGAAAGGCTTCCCTTGATTGAGCTTTGGCATCGATTATGTCAAGCCTTGGCCCTGAGTGTGTGGGGGGGAGGGGGGGAGGTCACTTGACTGAAAGGCCCTTCCTGCCCCGCAGTGGTCTTAAAGGGCTACTAATAAGCGAGCCCTGACAAGATTTCAGAATGAAGACCTTTAGCTTTATCACAACCGGGATACTAGAGATCTATTCCTACCGAGGCTTGTAAGACTATGTCTCTTCATTTCAGGTAATGTTTTGCTTCCTAGACTGACCTCCTCCAAAGAGATTGTACCCGATTGGCGTCTGCACGGGAAAGAAGAACTTCCCCGGTAAGGACTCCAGCAGACCCACAAACAAGTTAGGAAGAATGTGAAGTCAGAATAAATGAGATTGAATAAATATGGCATTCCTGAATGTGATTAAGCTTTTCCCCTTCTCAGTGTACCACCCAAAGTGGCTGAGTCACAAATATCAAACCCACACCTGCCATTCTCTAAACACTTTTTTCCCCTAGTTGTAGATGTGCACACTGTCCCCCCCGCCCACACACACCCGTTCTTTATTTCATTTTATTTTTTTTTACATAGTGCCAGGGTCTATCCCGGCACCTCACACAGGAGAGGCAAGTGCTGAGCCACTGAGCTACAACCCCAGCCCTGCTGTTAACTTTGGATATTTATTTGTCCTGTGGTATTGGCAGGGGAGTGTTTTCAGGGTGCCTCATGGCTACTATAACACATGGTATTCTCAGGTCCTTTGGAGTCATGTCTTTTCACATGATTCATGCACATGTTCCCTATATTTTCAATCACTCTGACTGTTACCCAACTGGACTTAAATGCCATCTAAATAGACGACTGACTATTCTGAGAATAGTGACAAGAATAAAGTGTCTTCACTACAGATTTTCTGATTGGTACTGGAGGTCAAACACGGGGGTGATTTACCACGGGGCGGCATCCCCAGCCCTTTCTTGGACACAGGCTCCCCTCCAATTGCTTGGTTCCTGACTTGCTGAGGCACCACTGGAACTTGGCGGTACTCCTCCCTTGGTCTCCCGAATCGCTGGTATAATTGGTGTGCCGCCAATATTTATTTGGATATTTATTTATCTTGTCTTATTGGCAGGGGAGTGTTTTCTCCCTTTGCCACCAGATCACATTTCTCCCCTCCCTCCCCTTCCCAGCCCTGTCCATTTTCATGCTGGCCCGGCCCAAGGCACTTGGCTCTGTCTTCCTGGGCCTGGTTCCTTGTTGCAGCCCCCGGGCATCCTTCTTGAAGACCCTGTCCCTGTCATGTGATTTCAAGGTCCATTTTCAAGCCCTCTCCTGTGCCTCCCCTCAGTTCTCCTTGTACTGTGGTATCTTGGAACTCCCTGGACCTTCCCATCCTCCTGCTTATCCCTAGACTGCTCTCCTCGAATGTGTCCTGGCTTCCCCCAACACTCCCCAAATCCTGAAGGACTGGATCCCCTACAATGCCCTCCTTTGGTCCTCCTTTGGACTCAGTCTCTCTCTGAGGATCTACTCACCTGGGGCATAGGAGTGGAATTGGCTGGTTTTTGTACCCTGAACGCTCCCTATGGAAAACACAGCCCTATCCCACGCCTGGACCCCCTTTGCAGCTGGAACCTTTACACCTGGCAGTGGACTTGAGTCTAGGGACAACCTTGCCCTTCTTGATCCCCTCCCTTCTATCCCTTGACCTCTAACCTTGCATCCTGCCCCAACCCATCCATCCCTAACCCTGACCCTTCATGCTCCAGTCCCCAGGCCTGGCCGCCTACCGTAGCCCCTGACTGCATTCCTTGTGTCGTGTGACTTCATGTCGTGTCACTTGGTGTTGGGTCTGACCCAGGGGCCCCTTGCTTGGACCCTCCAGCGCATTCCCCACCGTGTCCTTTACGCTGCCCTCTGTCTCCTCACCCTAGTGTCTCCTCTTCCTCTCCTTTCCCTCGTGCTTTCCCTGCAGCACAGGACTCTTGCTCCTTTGGTCCATAACCCTCTGTTGGTCGGGTCGGTCCCTTGCCTGGACTCCTTGCTTGGATCCTGGATCTTGCCCTTCTCTGCACCCACCGGGAGCCCGTGCAATGCCCTCCTGTGCCATCCTCCTGCATTTGCCCTAGTAGGACACCCTTGCCAGGTTGCTGATCTTTGATTTTAATCTAGGTGAAGGCATCTTATGGGAAACGGAGCACTGCCCCTCGCCTGGGAACCCTTGCTCTCCCTGGGCCCTTGGTCCTGCACTCGGAACCCTGACACCTGGCAGTGGTGCTGGCACTCAAGGTTGCCTCCCTTCTGCTGGATCACCTGCCTTCTCCCCTGAGCCCTGTCCACTGTCCTGAGGCCCCTGCCTCAGCGCTGGCCCTTGGCCCCCCATTTCCTAGCTTGGCTCCTCACTTGAGTCTCTGGTGGTCCTTGTTGCCCATTAACTGCGGGCCCCTTGCTTGGACAGCTCTCCTTCTCTCCTTGGTTTCCCTGCACTGCAATCCACTAGTGCCGCCTGCCAGCCTGTACTTGACCTTCCCTGCTCTCCCCTACTGAGGGACCTCCTCTAGAAACCTAGCCTGGGCTCCTTGCTGTAGTCCTGACCCCAGCCCACCAGCACCCATCCTCCAGGTTTTCCTGCTGTGCCATCCTTTGCCCCTGCCATGGTCCTTCTCCCTGTTAGGCTCTCTTTCCTGATCCATTTCCCAGGATGATCACCCAAGCCAGGAGACTTGACCTGGCCTCTTGGCCCTGTGGGCTCCCTTTGGGAAAACGGAACCCTGCCCCTTGCCTGTGCCCTTTTGCCTCCCTCAGCCTGGTCTATGCTGCCCAGCCCTGAAACCTCAAGGCTTCCTCCCCCTATGCCACCTTCTTCCCTCTCCCCTCCCTATTCTCCCAAGCCCTGCCAGGGCTCTGGAACGTAGCTCTACATTCCTGGGCCTGACTCCTTGCTTGAGCATTCGGCTGCCCTGCTCGAGGACCCTATTCCTGTCCGTTGGTTTCAGGCTCTTTGCTCGTACCCTCTCCTGTGCTGCCCCTCTGTTCCCTTTGTGCTGTGGTATCCTGGTACAGCCCGGACCCTCCACTCCCCCTGATTCTCCCTAGCCAGGGCTCCTCCAATGGGTCTTGGCTTCCAACCACCCAGCAACTCCCACCCCCACTTCTGGACCCAGGGTTTCCCCACAAAGGGCCCTATCCACTGTCCTCAGCCCCCAGCCCCAGCCCAGACCTAGGCTCTCCATTCCCTGGCCTGGCTCTGCGCTTGAGCCTCTGGTGGCCCTTATTGCCCAGTGCATCACTGGGCGTTGAATGCGGGACCCTTGCTTGGGCCTCTTTCTGCTCCTCTTTGCTACCCTGCACTGCGGTCTACAAGTGCTGCCTGCCTGCCCGGCCCTGCCCTCACCTGCCCTCCCCTGGTTTGGGCCTTGAGACTTCATGAGCCTCTGGGGACCCTTCTTGCTTCGTGCTTTGCTGGGCTTGAACTGCGGGCCTTGCTGGGGCCTCTTCCCATCTCCCTTGACTTCCTTACACCTCAGAACCCTAGTGTCTACCTGGCCCTGCCCTTCCCTGCTCTCCTTGGCCTGGGCTCTACTC
Organism: Marmota monax; assembly: GCF_021218885.2. Classification (NCBI taxonomy): domain Eukaryota; kingdom Metazoa; phylum Chordata; class Mammalia; order Rodentia; family Sciuridae; genus Marmota; species Marmota monax. The sequence goes on from NW_026693631.1 coordinate 12,602, forward strand.
TAGTTACATAGCCTGGGCTCCTTTTTGGGGTCCTAACCACACCCCACCAACACCTATTCTCTGGCCCTTCACATTGTGCCCTACTTCGGCCCTCCTGTTGTCCCTGTCATTGCTGGGCCCCTTTTCCAGATCCCTTTCCCAGGATGCTCCCCAGGGCCAGGGGACTGTAACTGGGTGCTTGGCCCTGTGGAGTCCCTTTGGGAAAACGTAGCTGTGCCCCTTGCCTGGGCTCTTTGGCCTCAGCCTGCAGTCTTCTCCTCAATCCTGTTACCAGCAGTGAACCTGGGCCTTGAGCCCTCCTCTCCCTGCACCACTCTCTCCCCTTACTCCCCTTTCTTCCCTCCCCAGCCATGACTCTTTTCATGGGACCCAGGACCGGGTCCCTGCACTTGACTCTCTATTCTTGTGCCTGGTTCCTTACTGCAACCTCCGGCCGCCCTTCTCCAGGACCCTGTCCCTTGATTTCAGTCCCCTTGCTCAGGCCCTCTCCTGTGCCTCCCCTCTGTTCCCCTTTACTGTGGTATTTGGCATTGCTCAGACCTGACCCTCCCCCTGCTTCTCCCTAGCCTGGGCTCCTCCAATGGGTGTTGACTCCCCACTGACACGCCCCAATCCTTAACCAAAGGTGTCCTTCTCAGTGCCCTCCTGTGGCCCACCTTTGGTCCTGGTCTCTCTCTGAGGATCTACTCACCTGGGGCAGAGGAGTGGAATTGGCTGGCCCCAGGGCCCAGAAGGCTCCCTATGGAAAACAGCCCTGCCCCTCGCCTGGGGGCCCTTTGTAGCTCATCCTTGACATCTGGGCCTAGCAATGACCTTGCCCTGGGCAATCCCCTGCCTTCCCTCCCTTGCAAGCTGTTGCTAAGCCAACCCAGCCCTCCCTCACCCTGACCCTTCACCCTACAGTCCCCAGGCCTTGCTGCCTGCCTGAATTCCTTACCACATTTCTTGTGTCTCCTTGCTTTGTCTGGAGTCTCTTTGTGTCTTAACTAGGGACCCCTTCTTTTGGCCCCCTAGCACGAACCCCTCTGTGCCCTTTGTGCCGCTCTCCTCATCCTAGCAGTGCCCCTTTCTCTCCTTCCCCTGGTGCTTTTTCCTGGAGCAAAGGCCTTCTGATCATTATGTCCCTAATATCTTTTGGTTGGGTCTATCCCTTTCCTGGGCTCCTAGACTGGGTCCTGGCACTTGCCCCTCTCTGCACCTACTGTAATCCTCCACCATGCCCTCCCGTCACACTCCTCCTTGCCCCAGTCCCTTTCCAGGCCCCCTTAGCCTGATCCCTGGCCCTTGATTCTCATCTGGGCCAGGATGTCTTATAGGAAACAGAGCCTGGCCCCTCACCTGGGCCCCTTGTTCTCCCTGGACCAGGGCTGCACCTGGAACCATGACACTGAGAAACTGATGTGACTCTATTTTTGAGAAACCAGCCTCTACCTCAGAACAAAGCTTGTCCTAGAAAGGAGGCGTGACTCTTGTCCTTGGAAAAACCCACAGAGCACTCCTAGCACATACCCACCCTGCTGAGTTGTTTGTCTGAAAATAACAGGAGAGATCTGCGGAGCAATGTGTCCCTGACTCAGGCTAAGTGAGGACCCATAGAAACCCCCTAGCAACCACCAATCATCAGGAGACAGAGAAAATACCTGAGATGCCAGATGACCCCCCAGTAGTTTATGGTGGTTGATAACATGTTAGGAAACCATGTAGTTTGGCATGTACACCACTCATGGCTTAAAAATCAGTTCAAACGAATCCCCCTCTTGTACTAACCAATCACCTCTACCCAAATTGTTCCTGCCTATGAAGAGTTGTTGTTTGATTTTCCCTCAGTGTGAAATGATTTGCTGAGTGATGTTGTGATGCATAGAGTATCCTCCAAAAAATAAAAAAATCTCCCTGAACAAGACCGGGACTCACTCCTCGGGAGCACTTCATCAGAAATGGTTTAATCCAGGCTCAAGCTTGCAATAAAGACTCTTGAGTGATTGCATCGGATTCGGCTCCTGGAGGTCTACTGGGATCCCAGGAATCTGGATTACAACACTGGGCAATGGCACTGGGCCCCGAGCCTGCCTCCCCCTGCTGGATCCCCTGTCTTCCCTCCCCATCCCTGTCCACTGCCCAGAGCCCCCTGCCCTAGCACTGGTCCTTGGCTCTCTATTCCCTGGCCTGGCTCCTCTCTTGGGCCTCTGGGGGCCCTTCTTGCTCCGTGCTTCCCTGGGCTTCAACTTCAAGCCTCACTAGGGCCTCTTCCCAGCTCCACTTGGTTTCCCTGCACCTCAGAACCCTAGCACTGCCCCTGCCTTCCCAGCCCCGCCCTTCCCTGCTCTCCCCTGACCTGAGCCCTCCTCTCGGTCCCTAGCCTGGTCTCCCTTCTGGAGTCCTGGCCTGCACCAACAACCTTTCCCCGGCCCTCCCTGCTGTGCCCTCTTTTGGCCCTGCCACAGTCTGGCTGGGCACAAATGCCGCAGTCTGGCTGGGCACACAATCACGAGCCACCACACAGCTTGTAGATTCAAACAGCAACTCTTTATTCCCGAACTCACACCAGCCGTCTACAATCACGTTCTGGGGAAATCCACATTCTCTGCCCAAATCCACATCCACTGGGCTTCTATCTCCAAAATATACTGTCTAAATCCCATGAGAACTCAAGGGGAACTCAGGCAGCAGGATACGCCCTATTCCCAGCAGGAATAATCTTAAACCTGGAACCACCCTAAACCCGGATAGTCCTAAACCTGGAACGCCCTAAACTTGGATCATTCTAAACCGGGAACACCCTAAACCCGGATCCCCCTTGGTCCTTGAGCAAGGTCACCTACATGCAATGTCACTGCAAAATGTCCTATTTCCACGAGTCCTTCCACTAAGCAACATGGGGTACGCTGGCAAGGAAATTGTCATACCTACTTGGCTAATGGCTCCCAGCATGGCCCTCCTGTTTTCCTTGTCCCTGCTGGGCCCTTTTCCTAGATCCCTTTCCCAGGATGCTCACCAGGGCAAGATGATGGAACTGGGATGTTTAGCCCTGAAGGCTTCCTTTAGGAAAAGTTAGCCTTGCCCCTTGCCTGGCGCTTTGGCGTCCCTCAGCCTGGGCCCTCCTCCACAATCCTGACACCCAGCAATGAACCTGGGCCTTGAGCCCTCCTCTCCCTGTGCCACCCACTCCTCTTATCCCCCTTTTCTCCCCATGTACCACCACAGCCAGGAGAGAGGGGTCTTGCCCTTCCAGACGGGAGACCTCTCCCACATGCGTGTCGGGAGAGGTCATATACCCCAGCAGCTGGGGTAGAGGGGATTCTCCCCTCCACCCAGAAGATCCTTCCCACCTGGTGTCGAGGGGAGCTCCTATATCACTGCAGCTCCTATATGATTTGCTGTGTGACTCGCCCCTCCAGCCAGAGTAGAGGAAACTCACCCCTATAGGCTGGAGACCCCTCACACCTGAGTGTCAGGGGGAGCTCAAAACAGCCACAGAAACCATAGAGATGATTAACCCCTCCAGGTGGGAGACCCCTCCCACCTGGGTTTGAGGGGAGCTTATATACCACCACAGCCAGCATATAGGGGACTCGCCCCTCCTGGTAAGAGACCCCTCCCACTTAGGTGTCTGGAGCAGCTCTTATATGGCTGCAGCCAAGGTAGAGGGGACTTGCCCTTCTAGGCTGGAAATACCTATCACCTGGGTGTCTGGGGGAGCTCCTAAACCAACACAGCCAGGGTAGAGGGGACTCGCCTTTCCAGGCAGGAGACACCTCCTAACTGGGTGTGGGATAGAGCTCCTATACTGTGGCAGCCAAGGTATAGGGGCCTTGCCCCTCCAGACGGGAGACCCTTTCAACCTGGATGTCACTGGGAGCTCTTTTTTATTTATTTATTTATTTTTATTATTAGTTGTCCAAAACATTACAAAGCTCTTGACATAGCATATTTCATACATTTGATTCAAGCAAATAATGAACTCCCAATTTTACCCCATATACATATTGCAGATTCACATCGGTTACACATCCACTTTTTTACATACTGCCATACTAGTGTCTGTTGTATTCTGCTGCCCTTCCTATCCTCTACTATCCCCCTCCCCTCCCCTCCCCTCCCCTCCCATCTTCTCTCTCTACCCCATCCACTGTAATTCATTTCTCTCTCTTGTTTTTTTTCCCCTTTCCCCTCACTTCCTCTTATATGTAATTTTGTATAACAATGAGGGTCTCTTTCCTTTACCATGCAATTTCCCTTCTCTCTCTCTTTCCCTTCCACCTCTCGTCCCTGTTTAATGGTGATCTTCTTGTCATGCTCTTCCTCCCTATTCTGTTCTTAGTTGCTCTCCTTATATCAAAGATGACATTTGGCATTTGTTTTTTAGGGATTGGCTAGCTTCACTTAGCATAATCTGCTCTAATGCCATCCATTTCCCTGTAAATTCTGATTTTGTCATTTTTTAGTGCAGAGTAATACTCCATTGTATATAAATGCCACATTTTTTTTATCCATTCATCTATTGAAGGGCATCTAGGTTGGTTCCACAGTCTAGCTATTGTGAATTGTGCTGCTATGAACATCGATGTGGCAGTATCCCTGTAGTACGCTCTTTTAAGGTCTTTAGGGAATAGTCCAAGAAGGGGAATAGCTGGGTCAAATGGTGGTTCCATTCCCAGCCTTCCAAGGAATCTCCATACTGCTTTCCAAATTGGCCGCACCAATTTGCAGCCCCACCAGCAATGTACAAGTGTACCCTTTTCCCCACATCCTCGCCAGCACTTGTTGTTGTTTGACTTCCTAATGGCTGCCAATCTTACTGGAGTGAGATGGTATCTTAGGGTGGTTTTGATTTGCATTTCTCTGACTGTTAGAGATGGTGAGCATTTTTTCATGTACTTGTTGATTGATTGTATGTCCTCCTCTGAGAAGTGTCTGTTCAGGTCCTTGGCCCATTTGTTGATTGGGTTATTTGTTATCTTATTGTTTAATTTTTTGAGTTCCTGTATACTCTGGATATTAGGGCTCTATCTGAAGTGTGAGGAGTAAAAATTTGTTCCCAGGATGTAGGCTCCCTATTTACCTCTCTTATTGTTTCTCTTGCTGAGAAAAAACTTTTTAGTTTGAGTAAGTCCCATTTGTTGATTCTTGTTATTAACTCTTGTGCTATGGGCATCCTATTAAGGAATTTGGAGCCCGACCCCACAATATGTAGATCGGAGCCAACTTTTTCTTCTATCAGATGCAGAGTCTCTGATTTGATATCAAGCTCCTTGATCCATTTTGAGTTAACTTTTGTGCATGGTGAGAGAAGGGGATTCAGTTTCATTTTGTTGCATATGGATTTCCAGTTTTCCCAGCACCATTTGTTGAAGATGCTATCCTTCCTCCATTGCATGCTTTTAGCCCCTTTATCAAATATAAGATAGTTGTAACTTTGTGGATTAGTCTCTGTGTCCTCTATTCTGTACCATTGGTCCACCTGCCTGTTTTGGTACCAGTACCATGCTGTTTTTGTTACTATTGCTCTGTAGTATAGTTTGAAATCTGGTATCGCTATGCCGCCTGATTCACACTTCTTGCTTAGAGTTGCTTTTGCTATTCTGGATCTTTTATTTTTCCATATGAATTTCATGATTGCTTTATCTATTTCTACAAGAAATGCCGTTGGGATTTTGATTGGCATTGCATTAAACCTATAGAGAACTTTTGGTAATATTGCCATTTTGATGATGTTAGTTCTGCCTATCCATGAACAGGGTATATTTTTCCATCTTCTAAGATCTTCTACTATTTCTCTCTTTAGGGTTCTGTAGTTTTCATTGTATAAATCTTTCACCTCTTTTGTTAGGTTGATTCCCAAGTATTTTATTTTTTTTTGAGGATATTGTGAATGGAGTGTTTTTTCTCATTTCCATTTCAGAAGTTTTGTCACTGATATACAGAAATGCCTTTGATTTATGCGTGTTGATTTTATATCCTGCCACTTTGCTGAATTCATTTATTAGTTCTAGTAGTTTCTTTTTAGACCCTTTTGGGTCTTCTAGGTATAGCATCATGTATACTGCAAATAGTGATCATTTAAGTTCTTCTTTTCCTATTTTTATGCCTTTAATTTCTTTCATCTGTCTAATTGCTCTGGCCAGTGTTTCGAGAACTATATTGAATAGAAGTGGTGATAGAGGGCATCCCTGTCTTGTTCCAGATTTTAGAGGGAATGCCTTCAATTTTTCTCCATTCAGAATGATGCTAGCCTGAGGCTTAGCATAGATAGCTTTTACAATGTTGAGGTAAGTTCCTGTTATCCCTAGTTTTTCTAATGTTTTGAACATAAAGGGATGCTGTACTTTGTCGAATGCTTTTTCTGCATCTATCGAGATGATCATATGGTTCTTATCTTTAAGTCTATTGATGTGGTGAATAACATTTATTGATTTCCATATATTGAACCACCCTTGCATCCCAGGGATGAATCCTACTTGATCATGGTGCACAATTTTTTCGATGTGTTTTTGTATCCGATTCGCCAGAATTTTATTGAGGATTTTTGCATCTAGGTTCATTAGAGATAATGGTCTGTAGTTTTCTTTCTTTGAGGTGTCTTTGTCTGGTTTCGGAATCAGGGTGATGTTGGCCTCATAGATTGAATTTGGAAGAGCTCCCTCTTTTTCTATTTCCTGAAATAACTTGAAAAGTATTGGTGTTAATTCTTCTTTAAAGGTTTTGTAAAACTCCGCTGTATACCCATCCGGTCCAGGGCTTTTCTTGGTTGGTAGTCTTTTGATTGCTTCTTCTATTTTATCCATTGATATTGGTCTGTTTAAATTGTGTGTATCCTCCTGACTCAGTCTGGGCAAATCATATGACTTAAGAAATTTGTCGATGTCTTCACTATCTTCTATTTTATTGGAATATAGGGTTTCAAAATAATTTCTAATTGTCTTCTGTATTTCTGTAGCATCTGTTGTGATATTGCCCTTTTCATCCCGTATGTTAGTAATTTGAATTCTCTCTCTTCTTCTCTTCGTTAGCATGGCTAAGGGTCTGTCGATCTTATTTATTTTTTCGAAGAACCAACTTTTAGTTTTGTCAATTTTTTCAATAGTTTCTTTTGTTTCAATTTCGTTGATTTCCACTCTGATTTTAATTATTTCTTTCCTTCTGCTACATTTGCTGTTGTTTTGCTCTTCCTTTTCTAGGGCTTTGAGATGAAGAGTGAGCTCATTTATTTGTTTTTTTTTCTTTTTTTGAGGAATGACCTATAGGCGATGAATTTCCCTCTTAAATCTGCTTTCATTGTGTCCCATAGATTCCGATATGTTGTGTCTGTATTTTCATTTATCTCTAAGAATTTTTTTATTTTCTCCTTTATGTCTTCTGTAACCTATTGATCATTCAGTAACATATTGTTCATTTTCCATGTGATGTAGGATTTTTCCTTCCTTCTTTTATCATTGATTTCCAGTTTCCTTCCATTATGATCAGATAAAATGCATGGTATTATCTCCACCCCTTTATATTTACTGAGGGTTGCCATATGGCATAATATATGGTCTATTTTTGAGAAGGATCCATGTGCTACTGAGAAAAAAGTATATCCACTTGATGATGGTTGATATATTCTATATATGTCAGTTAAGTCTAGGTTATTGATTGTGATATTGAGTTCTATAGTTTCTTTATTCAACTTTTGTTTGGAGGATCTGTCCAATGGCGAGAGAGGTGTGTTGAAGTCACCCATAATTCTTGTGTTGTGGTCTATTTGATTCTTGAACTTGGGGAGAGTTTGTTTTATGAATGTCGCAGCACCCTTATTTGGTGCATAAATATTGATAATTGTTATGTCTTGTTGGTGAATGGTTCCTTTTAACAGTATACAATGTCCTTCCTTATCCCTTTTGATTAACTTAGTCTTGAAGTCGATTTTATTCGATATGAGGATGGCCACACCTGCTTGCTTACGAGGACCGTGTGCATTGTATATTTTTTCCCAACCTTTCACCTTCAGCCTGTGTATGTCTTTTCCAATCAGATGTTCTCCTGGAGGCAGCATATTGTTGGATTTGTTTTTTTAATCCATGTTACCAGCTTATTTCGCTTTATTGGTGAGTTTAAGCCATTAACGTTTAGAGTTACTATTGATATATGGTTTGTACTTCCAGCCATGTTTGATTATTTATCTTTTTTTTTTAATTTGGTTTGTTTCTCCATGATTAGCTTTCCCCCACCCTCTGGCTTTACTGAGGTACTTCACACTGTTGGTTTTGGTTATTGTTTTTCATTTCTTCCTTGTGTAGTGTTTTGCTCAAGATGCTTTGCAATGCTGGTTTTCTGGCTGCAAATTCTTTTAACTTTTGTTTATCATGAAAGATTTTTATTTCATTGTCATACCTGAAGCTTAATTTTGCTGGATACAAAATTCTTGGTTGGCATACATTGTCTTTCAGTATTTGAAATACGTTGTTCCAGGATCTTCTCGCTTTCAGCGTCTGTGATGAAAAATCCGTTGTTAACCTTATTGGTTTACCCCTGAATGTAATCTGCCTCCTTTCTCTTGTAGCTTTTAATATTTTCTCTTTGTTCTGTATATTGGATATCTTCATAACAATGTGTCTTGGCATTGGTCTACTGTAATTTTGTATGCTCAGTGTCCTGTATGCATCTACAATTTGTACATCCCTTTCCTTTTTTTATTTCTGGAAAGTTTTCTATAATTATTTCATTCAGCAGGTTGCTCATTCCCTTAGTTTGAACCTCTATACCTTCCTCTATCCTGATGACTCTTAAGTTTGGTTTTTTATGTTATCCTATATCTCTTGGATGTTTTTCTTGTGATTTTTTACCAGCCTTTCTGAGTTGGCTAGACTCTTTTCAAGATGATATATTTGTCTTCATTATCTGACGTTCTGGCTTCTACTTGCTCCACTCTGTTAGTGATACTCTCATTTGAGTTTTTAATTTGGTTTATAGTTTCCTTCATTTCTAGAATTATTGTTTGATTTTTTTATAATCTCTATCTCCTGATAAAGATGCTTATTTGCTTCTTTTATCTGTTTATGTAATTCATTTTCAATGTGTTCTTTCATTGTTTGAATTTGCTGTCTCATATCCTCTTTAAGATTCCATTCCATCTGTCTAAGGTATTCCTTGAGTTCTTTATTTGACCATTTTTCTGATGCCTCTAGGTCCTCCTGAATATTTAGGCTGTTCTGCATTGTTTGTACTCCTTTTCTTCCTTGCTTTTTCATGTTGCTCATGTTACTTCTTGTTCTGTTTGACTGCTGAGTTACTGTTTACTCCTATAAATTTATTTGGTGTTGTGTGTCTCTGGGGTATCTCTTTTGTGATGGGAGACTATGACTAGAGATGATGAGTTTTGTTGCACTTTAATGCAGATTCATTCATTTCCTAAACTGTGTACGGATTCTGATGGCATATAGCAGTCTGCACTTTGGTCTTGGGACTTATATTTAGGTCAAATGATGTGATGGTATTGAGGTTGGTATCTCTTGGCAACCTTGGAGGGTTGCTCTACTGACAAGGGAAATTAACAGGAGAATGGTCTGAAGTATTTGGGGGTAGCTAGGGACTTGGTAGCACTATATACTGCCTCAGAACATTGACCTATACATATTTAGTAAATTACACATAAACAGCGGCGTGATGCTTGGGAGGAAAGGTATTAGAAGGGAAGGGAAGAAGTCACTAAAGAGAATGAGAGTAAACAGGTAGAATTCAAGGAAGGGGGAATAAGGAAATTGAAAAGAAATGAAAAGATATAAGAAAAAAATAGAAAATAAAAAAATAAAAAAATTTAAAAAAATAATAAAAAAATAAAAAATTGTAAAAAAAAAATTAAAAAAATAAAACTGAAAAAAACCCCCAAATAATAAAAAATTAAAAAAAATTAATATATGCAGTCTTAGAGTTTGATTAACTTCTCTTCCAGTAGGTGGAGCTGTGCCCACCGGGCCAAGCTTCTCCTCTCAGTATGCAAGAACCAATCACTGTGAAGCAGCTCCTCCTTCCAGGACTGGGTGGGTCTCTAATCCTGAGTGCCTAGGGCCTTTTCTTGTGTCTAGTCACTTCCCCACTTTTCCTCCAGCCAGGCCCTGCTCACCCGTTACGCTCACCACAATACTGGCTACTGGCCAGGTCTGCTGCTCCTGGGAGCCCTATTTTCTTGAATGACTGGGCACACTCTCCCTGTTTGCCAGTCCCTCAGACCCTAAGTTTGTGGTGCTTGGGGCTGAGAACCCTCAGCACATTTTGCTTGCCCTCTGGTAGCCACGCCCCAGGTAGCTAACACCCGGAGCTCTTATACCGCTGCACCGAGGTTAGAGGTGACTCGCCCCTCCAGGCCAGAGACCCCTCCCACCTGGGTGTCGGGGGTGCTCATATACCACAGCAGCCAGGGTAGAGGGGACTCCCCTACCATGTGGGAAACAACTCCCATCTGTTTATGGGGTGGGGGAGCTCATATACTGCCTTAACCAGGGTAGAGGGGAATCGCCTCTCCAGGCAGGAGACCCGTCCAATCTGGGTGTCAGGGAAATCTAGTACACCACTGCAGCCAGGGTAGAAGGGACTGGTCCCTACATGTGGGAGACCCCTCCCACCTATGTGTCAGGGGGAGCTCTTATACTGCTGTAGCCAGGGTATAGAGGACTTGCCCTTCAGGCGGGAAACACCTTTCACCTGGGTGTCAGGGGGAACTCTTATACCGCCCCAGGCAGGGTAGAGTGGACTCGCCACTCCAGGTGGGAGACCCCTGCCACCTAGGTGTCAGGGGGAGCTCTTATACCACTGCAGCCAGGATAGAGTTGACTCAACCCTCAAGGTTGGAGACCTCTCCCATCTGGGTGTCTGGGGGAATTCATATACCGCTGAAGCCTGGCTAGAGGATACTCGCCCACCCAGGTGGGAGACCCCTTTCACCTGGGTGTCTGGGGAGTTCCTATACCGCTTCAGCCAGGCTAGAGGGGACTCAGTCATCCAGGCCAGAGACCCCTCCCACCTGGTTGTTGGGGGAAGCTCATACACCACTACAACCAAGGTAGAGGAGACTCGCACCTCCAGTCAGGAGACCCCTTCCATCTGTGTGCCCTGGGGAGATCCTATACCTCCGCAGGCTGGGTAGAGGGGACTCACCACTCCAGGCGGGAAACCCCTCTCACCTGGGTGTTGGGGGGAGCTAGTATACCTCAGCAGCAGGAGTGGCGAGTCCCCTTTACCCTGCCTGTGGCATTATAGGAGCTCCCCTGACACCCAGGTGGGAGGGGTCTCCGGCCTGTTGGGGCGATTCCCCTCTAGACTGGCTGCTGCAGTACATGAGCTCCCCCTGACATCCAGATAGGAGGCGTCCCACACTTGGAGGGGTGAGTCCTCTCTACCTGGCTGCAGCAGTATATGAGCTCCCCCCCCCACCCAGGTAGGAGGGGTCTCCCACCTGGAGGGCAGAGACCTCTCTACCCTGGCTAAGGTGGTATACAAGCTCCCTGCGTTCACCCTGGTGGGAGGAGTCTCCTGTCTGGCAGGGCAAGCCCCACTACCCTGTCTGCTGTGATATAAGAGCTCCCCTTCCAAAACCAGGTGGGAGGGGTCTCCTGCCTGGAGGGGCGAGTTCCTTCTACTCTAGCTACAGGAGTGTACTAGCCCCCTCCAACACCCAGGTGGGAGGCGTCTCCCGCCTGGAGAGGCAAGTCCCTTTTACCCTGGTTGCAAAGTTATATGAGCTCCCCCCTGACACCCAGGAGGGAGGGGCCTCCCACCTAGAGGGGCAAATACCTGCCGCAGTCTGGCTGGGCACAAATCACGAGCCACTGAAGCAGGAACAAACTTTATTTTTAAACTGCAGGAAAACACTTCACACAGCTCCCGGGGAATCCTCCCGAACGCGCCAGGAGGCTTGTCCAGGAACCCCCAGCCGGAAATATCTCTCCCGGAAATCCCTCCTCCTGCACTTCCCCAACCAATGGGAACTCTCGGGGAATCCCCGGAAATCCCCATGAGAACTCCAAAATAGTTCGAGAACTCAAAAGTTGCGGCAGAGGCGGATAGTAAAGCCTCGCCTGTCAATCAATACTGTTGGCAAAATGCCAGGGGCCATACAGACTCCGCCGTGGCTCTCAGCAAATACCCTCTACCCTGGCTGCAGTGGTATAAGAGAACCCCCTGACACCCAGGTGGGATGTGTCTCCAGCCTGGAGGGGCGAGTCCCCTATATCCTAGCTGAGGTGGCATAGATGCTCCCCCCTATACCCAGGCAGGAGGGGTCTCTCGCCTAGAGGGGTGAGTCCCCTCTTCCCTGCCTCTGGTGGTATATGAGCTCCCCTGACAACCAGGGTTTAGGGGTCTCACTTGCAGTGGGGTGAGTCCCCTCTCTCCTGGCTGCAGCGGTATAAGAGCACACCCAACCGACACCTAGATGGGACGGGTCTCCCATCTGGAGGGGCAAGACCCCTCTACCCTGGCTGGGGTATATGAGCTCCCAGGGACACCCAGGTGGGAGGGGTCTCCCAGATAGAGGGGATAGTCCGGTTTACCCTGGCTAGGGCTGTATATGAGCCCCCACACCCTACATATAGGTGAGAGGGGTTTTCCGCCTGGAGGGTCGAGTCCTTCTATCCAGGCTGCTGCAGTAGAGAAGCTTCCCCAGACACCCAGGTGAAATGGGTCTCCCACCAGGCAGGGCGAGTCCCCTCTACACTGGCTATGGCGGTATACAAGCTTCCCCCACCACACACACAGGTGGGAGGGGTCTCCTGCCTGGAGGGGCGAGTCCCCTCTACCCTAGCTGCGGTGGCATGCTAGCTTTCCCTGACACCCATGTGGGAGGGTTCTCCTGCATGGAGAGGTGAGTCCCCTTTACCTTGGCTGCAGAGGTATACAAGCGCCCCACAACACACAGGTGGGAGAGGCCTCTGGGCTGAAGGGATGAGTCCCCCTCTACCCTGGCTGCTGTAGTCATGAGCTCCACCCGACACCCAGGTGGGAGGGGTCTCCAGCCTGGAAGGGAGATTCCCCTCTTCCCTGGCTGTGGAGTTATATGAGTTCCCCTCTTGCCTGGAAGGACAAGTCCCCTCTACCCTGGATGCAGCGGGATAGAAGCTCTCCCTGACACCCAGGTGAAAAACACTTTTTCATGCCTGGAGGGGCGAGTCCCTGCTACTGTGGCTGCAGCTGCATAGGAGCCTGCCTCCTGACACCCAGTAGGAGGGGTCTCCCACCTGGAGGGTTGAGTCCCCTATCCACTGACTTAGGTGGAATAGAAGCTCCCCCCTACACCAATGTGAGAGGGGTGTCTCACCTGTTGGAGTGAATCCCTTCTACCCTGGCAGCAAAGGGATAAGAACTTTCACTTTCACCCAGGTGGGAGGGGTCTTCCGCCTGGATGGGCAAGTCTGCTCTACCCTGGCTGAAGCGGTATTGGTATTGGAGAGCCCCCTGACATCCAGGTGGGAGGCGTCTCCTGTCTGGAAGAGTGAATTTCCTTAGCCTGGCTGTTGAGTTATAGGAGTTCCCCCAGACACCCAGGTGGCACGGGTCTCCTTCCTGGAAGGGCAAGTCAGCTCTACCCTGGCTACAGAGGTATAGGAGTGCCCTCTGACACACCTGGATTGGAGGGGTCTCCTGCCTAGTGGGGTGAGTTCCTTCTACCCTGATTGAGGTGGTGCAAGAGCTCCCCCAGACAACCAGGTGGGAGGGGTCTCCCGCCTGGAGCAGCAAGTACCCTCTATCCTGGCTGCGGTGGTATATGAGCTTTCCCGGACACCCAGGTGGAAGGGGTCTCCTGCCTAGAGGGACAAGTCCCCTCTACACTGGCTGTGGTGGTATAAAATTTCCCTGTAACACTCAGGTGAGAGGGGTCTCCCACCTAGTGGGGCAAGTCCCCTTCATACCGACTCACTGGTATAAGAGCTGCCCTCCAATAGCCAGATGAGAGGGTCTCCGGCCTGGAGAGGTGGGTCCCCTCTACACTGGCTGTGGCGGTATAGGATCTCCTCCCATACCCAGGTTACAGGGGACTCTGGATTGGAAGGTGAGTGCCCTCTCCCCAGGCTGTGGTGGTATACTAGCTTTCCCAGACAACCAGGTGGGAGGGGTCTCCTGCCTGGAGAGGAGAGTCCACATTACCCTGGCTGCAGCAGTATGTAAGTGCCATCCCCCCTCCATACCCAGGGGGGAGGAATCTCCTGCCTACTGAGGCTCCCCCCACATCCAGGTGGGAGGGATCTCCCGCTGAAGCCAGATTTAAAGATAGGTAGTTAGTGTAGTTAGGTAAATGGGGTCTAATATCAAGTAAAATCGAAAATGAAGACCATGTTAATAATGGAGCCCAGGAAAGCAGAGCAGTAATTGGAAGTTAATGTTCCCAAGGCCTAGAGCCCATTCTAAAGAAAAGTTAATGAAACAGCTCCCAGCAAACAGGGAGGTGCTACTCAAAAGCAGCCCCAGGCCCTTCCTGTCCAGATTACTCCTGTGGCCCATCAGCCCCTCACCTTTTTGGGTCTCCCCACCTATATTCTATCACTGCAAGATAACAGAACAAAGGACAGGAACATCTACAGAAATGCGAGAAAGCTGAAAGAAGACCTTAGCTATAAAAGAGGGAAGACCTCCCCCCTTCCATGGATTCCAACTCTTGGGTCCCCTTCTTCCTCCTGGAGAAGTCTTTTCTGCTGTCCTTAATAAAGCTTCTACTTTCCACTCTAAACTTGCCTCAGTGTGCTTCTCTGGTGTTATACTTCAGCATTGGGGAAGCAAGGACTCCTCACTGGTAAACAGCAGTAACAGATTAGACATTCCCCACCGAGATCTACACTGAGGTAAGCGCCTCTCCATGCACCCAATGTCTGTCTGAGGTGCATCTTTCTCTCTTTCTTTCTGGAGGGTGAAGTGGGCACCCGACGGCGACTTAAATGCAATAAGTGCAACTGCCACTCTTCAAGACTCCGGTGAGAGGTTTCCCAGCCTAGGCAGCTCTCAATCCCCTGTTCATTACAGAGCAGGCATGTTGGGTTCTGCCTAAGCCACTTCCCACTTTTCTGTCTGGGCTCAGAGAGCAATTGGCGTGAGTACCCAGTGTCCCTAATCCTGATCTGCCTAGGCTGCCTGGAGGTGGAGGAAGGAGTTTGGAACAACTGCGGAATTCCGGTCTGGGCTACACTCAGATGTATTCCTAAGCTTCCTTTCACTTGTGCCTCCTCCCGACAGCCTTAAGGGTGATCAGTAGATGAATGGCACTGAAAGAAAGCCCCAGTTACATTTGCCTCTGTGTGGGCTATGCAACACTCCCAACCCCGCAACATTCCCTCCTGGATGCCCTTCCTTCGCTGGTCAGAAATGATAGAAATTCAGGTTGTAGG
Organism: Marmota monax; assembly: GCF_021218885.2. Lineage (NCBI taxonomy): Eukaryota > Metazoa > Chordata > Mammalia > Rodentia > Sciuridae > Marmota > Marmota monax. Next base: position 27,949 of record NW_026693631.1, read on the forward strand.
ACTGAGAAGGACATGGGATAATTAGTAAAAGCTGCCCAGGTTCCCTAATGTGCAGAGGTAACTTTCATTAGTCTGTTTTATTGCTCTGATGTTTAGAATGTGCTGTGTTCTGTTTAAGCTGCTAGAGGGAGGCATTTTCAGAATCAACTCTTCTGGTATAGTCTCTCCTATAGAAAGCGCTACCTTACAACCAGGAGATATCCCTTACCCTCAGGAGGTTCCTTTAGTCTACAGAGCAAAAGGCAACAAGAAGAGTGCATGATTCTCTTTTGCTGTGGGTTTTTAGTGGCAGGGAAGAAAGCAGTAAGGCCCTTAAGTCTGAATCCTCCCAGGGTCTCCGGCACAGGGCAAACTGAGACCCTAGCACTTTGCCAAAGGGGACCAGATACACCCTTGGAAAAGCAAGATGAGAGATGGGTTTTCTAGACCATTTAGGAAGCTCAAACTTAGCGAGACATCCCTAAGGAAACTCAAGCTTAGGGAGTCCCTAATGAGAACAGTTTTCTCCAGCGGGAGTGCCTGAGTCCTGTTTTTTTCTCTTCTCACTCAGATGGGAGCTTCTATCTCCAATATGCCAGGTGCACCATTAACCTGCATATTGAAAAATTGGGATAGATTTGACCCTCAGACTCTCAATAAAAAGCACCTAATTTTCTTCTGCCACCAGGCCTGGCCTCAATACAAACTCCCTAATGGAGAAACCTGGCCACCAAAGGGAAGTATCATTTTTAATAAATTTTATAGCTGGATAAATTTTGCAAAAAGAAAGGGAAATGGTGTGAGGTGCCATATGTCCAGGTTTTCTTTGCCCTAACTGAAAATCCTAAATTATGCCAACAATGTAAAGTAGACTTAGCTATGATATCTACCATGAAGAGTGAAAATCTTGGGGACTCACCTACTAAGGAGAAAGAATCAGGAGGACCCACAAAATCTCCAACTGCTGTTGATGTGCAACAGCAGCCCTCCTGTCCTCCATACCCTGGCCTCTCTGCATCTGTTCCAATAGACAGATCAAATATATTACCTCTCTAGGAGATACCAGGAGGATAATTTGAACCAAAGTACATACCTCCTTCTCCCTTCAAGACCTAAGGCAGATAAAAACAGACTTGGGGAGATTTTTGGAGGACCCAGATAAATATGTTGAGGTATTTTGAAACCTTTGCCAGGTGTTTGACCTCACCTGGAAAGATATTATGCTATTACTCAACCAGACTTTGACTTTCAATGAGAAGGAAGCAGCACTAAGAGCAGCTGAGGAATTCCGGGATGACCTGCACCTTGCTCTTGCCTCAGCAGAACAGACTAGGAGCAAACCCAATTATCCATCTGGAGCACAGGCAGTTCCCAAAAATGATCCTGAGTGGGACCAAATGATGAGCAAGATGCTTGGAAAATTAGCCAATTCCAAATGTTGGTCCTTGAGGTCCTCAGGAGAATCAAGCAAAAGCCCATTAACTATTCTAAGGTTTCAGAAATTATTCAGGGACCCCAGGAAAGCCCTGCTATTTTCATGGAGAAACTCAGAAAGGCAACGAGAAAACACACCACCGTGGATCCTGAATCCACAGAGGGCCAACTACTTTTAAAGGACAAATTTATCACTGAGTCAGCCCCAGACATTAGGAGGAAGTTACAAAAATTGGCATATGGCCCTGATCCATCTTTAGATAACATTCTCCGATTTGCTACTTCCGTTTTTTTTTTAATAATAGAGATCAACAGGAAAAGAAAGAAAAAGAGCTCAGAGACAGAAAAAGAACTGAAGCGCTGGTATTTGCTCTTAGAGGAGTAAGTTCCCAGGGTGAAAAAGGAGGAAGAGGAAATGCTCCTCAATCCACAAAAGGGACTTGTTTCCATTGCAGAGAGGAAGGACATTTCAAACGGGATTGCCCAATAGCCAAGCGACCACCTCAAAAGCCCTGCCCTAAATGTCAAGGCAATCACTGGAAGAGTGACTGTCCTCAGGGGCATAGGTCCTTGAAGCCAGACTCCTCCACATAGGCCTGAGAGGCGGGGGATCAACTCTGGCTCCCATAACTCCTATCACCGCACATAAGCCCTGGGTATGCTTCTCTTCTGCTTGAAGGGGCGAGTAACCTCTACCCTGGCTGTGGCAGTATAGGAGCTCCACCCTACACCCAGGTTGAAGGGGTCTCCCGCCTGGAGTGGCAATTCCCCTTTACCCTGCCTGTGGTGGTATAGGAGCTCCCCAGACAACCAGGTGGGAGGGGTTTCCTGTCTGGAGGGTCTAGTACCCACTACCCTGGCTGCAGTGGTCTAAGAGCCCCCCCCCCCCAAACCCAGGTGGGAGGGTTCTCCAGCCTGGAGAGGCAAGTTCCCTCTACCCTGGCTGCGGGGGTATACTAGCCCACTCCAACACACAGGTGGGAGGCGTCTCCAGCATGGAGGTGCCAGTCCCCTGTACCCTGGCTGCAGCTATATAAGAGTTCCCCCTAACACCCAGTTGGGATGGGTCTCCAGCCTGGAGTGGCATATAACCTATACCCTGGCTTCGATGGTATAGGAGCTCCCTCCTTACACCCAGGTAGGAGGGGTCTCACGCCTAGAGGGGCAAATCCCCATTCTCCTGTCTGTGGTGGCATTTGACCTCCCCCTTACACCCAGGTGGAAAGGATCTCCGCCTGGAGGGGTGAGTCCCCTCTACCTGGCCTACTGAATTATATAAGCTCTCCTGACAACCAGGGTCTCCTGCCTAGTGGGGCAAGTCCATCTAAAATGATTCAGTGGTATATGAGCTTCCCCCTCAATAGCCAGATGAGAGGGTCTCATGCCTAGAGGGGCGAGTCCCCTCTAGGCTGGCTGTGGCAGCATAGGAGTTCCCCCCATACCCAGGTTAATGGGGTCTCCCGACTGGAGGGCGAATGCCCTCTCCCCTGGCTGTGGTGGTATACTAGTTTTGCCTGACACCTAGGTGGGAGGGGTCTCCTGCCTGGAGAGGCGAGTCTGTACTACCCTGGCTGCAGTGGTATAGGAGCTTCCCCACAGCACCCAGGTGGAAGAAATCAACCACCTAGAGAGGGGAGTCCCCTCCACCCTCGCTAAGGTGGTATACAATCTCCCTGGGACACCCAGGTGCAAGGGGTTTCCTGCCTGGAGGGGCGAGTCCCCTCTACCCTGGCTGCAGCGGCATAAGAGATCCCCTGACACCCAGATGGGATATGTCTCCAGCCTGGAGGGGCGAATCCCCCATACCCTGGGTTCGGTGGTATAGGAGCTCCCCCCCTACACCCAGGTGGGAGGGGTCTCCCGCCTGGAGGGGCGAGTACCCTCCAACCTGGCTAAGGCAGTATACAAGTTCCCCCCAGATACCCAGGTGGGAGAGGTCTCCCGCATGGATTAGAGAGTCCCCTCTACACTGGCTGCTGTGGTATACAAGCCCCCTCCCCAATACCCAGGTAGGAGGGGTCTCCCCCCTGAAGGAGCGAGTCCCCTTTTCCCTGGCTGCAGTGGTATACTAGTTTTCCTGACTCCCAGGTGGGAGGGGTCTCCCGCCTGGAGGGAAGAGTATCCTCTACACTGGCTGCAGCAGAATAGGAACTCCCCCCTGACACACAGGTGGGAGGGGTTTTCAGCCTGGAAGGGCGAGTTTCCTCTCTCCTGGCTGGGGCGGTATATGAGCTCTCCACACCCGGACAATCCGGTGGGAGGGGACTCCTGCAATGGAGGGGTGAGTTGCCTCTACCATGGCTGCTGCAGGATAGGCACTTCCCCCGACACCCATGTGAAAGTGGTCTTCCCCCTGGGATTCCCAGTCCCTGCTACCCTGCCTGCAGCTGTATACAAGCCCCCCACAGGACACCCAGGTTGGAGGGGTCTCGCATCTTTAGGAGCAAATCCCCACTACCCTGTCTGGGGAGGTATATGAGCTCCCCCCGACATCTAGGTCGGAGGGGTCTCCTGCCTTGAGGGGCAATTCCCCTTTACCCTCGCTGCAGCGGTATAGGAGCTCCCCCTGACACCCAGGTGGGAGGGGTATTCTGCCTGGAGGGGCGAGTCCCCTCTACCCTGGCTGCAGCGGTGTTTGAGCTCCTGCAGACACCCAGTTGGGAGGGGTCTCCCGCTTGGAAGGCCGAGTCCTCTCTACCTTGGATAGGGCAGTAAAGGATCTCTCCCAACCAACACCCAGGTAAGAGGGGCTCTCCTGCCTGGAGGGGCGAGTCCCCTCTACCATGACTGCAGCGGTATATGAGCTCCCCCTGACACTCAGGTTAAAGGGGTCTCCCACCTTGAGGGGCAAGTGTCTGCTACCCTGGAGCAGCTGTATACAAGAGCCCTCTGCCCAACACCCAAGTGGGAGGCGTCTCCTGCCTGGAGGGGTGAGTCCCCTCTACCCTGTCTAAGGCGGAATAAAAGATCCCCCTGAAACCCAGGTGGAAGAGGTCTTCCGCCTGAATGGGCGAGTCTGCTCTACCCTGACTGCAGTGGTATAAGAGCTGCCCCCATACATAAGTCAGAGGGGTCAGCTCTAACCTGCCTGCAGCAATATATAAGCACCCCTGACACCCAGGTGGGAGCAGTCTCATGCCTGAGGGGCTAGTACCCTCTCCCCTGGTTGAAGCGATATAGGAGCTTCCCCTACACTCAGATTAGAGCGGTCTCCCTACTGGAGGGGCGAGTCTCCTCTACCCTGGTTGCAGAGATATAGGAGCTCCCCCAGACACCCAGGGGATAGGGTTCTCTTTCCTAGAAGGGCGAGTCCCCTCTAACCTGGCTGTGGCAGTATAAGAGTTCCCCTGATTCCCTGGTGGGAGGGGTCTCACGCCTGGACAAGCGATTCACCCCTACCCTGGCTGCTGGGGTATATGATGTCTTTCTGACACCCAGGTGGGAGGGGTCCATGGCATGGAGGGGCAAGTCCATTCTACCATGGCTGCAGCGGTATACAGCTCCCCCTGACACACTGGTTGGAGGGATTTCCCGCCTGGAGGGGCAAGTACCCTCTACCCTGGCTGCGGTGGTATAGGAGCTCCCCCTGACACCCAGGTAAGAGGGGTGTCCTGCCTAGAGGGGCCAGTCCCCACTACCCTGGCTGCAGGGGTATATGAGCTCCCCCCTCACACCCAGTTGGGAGGGGTCTTTTTCCTGGAGGGGTGAGTCCCCTCTACCCTGCCTGCAGCGGTATAAGAGCTCCTCCCAGACACCTAGGTGGAAGGGGTACCCCCCCCCAGGGGCGAGCCCCTCTACCCTGCTATACCTGTGTAGAAGCTCCCCCCACGATTCAGTTGGGAGGGGTCTCCCGCCTTGAGGGGCGAGTCCAGTCTATCCTGGCTAAGGTGATATAGGACCTCTCTCTAACACCCAGGTGAGAGGGGTGTCCTGCCTGGAGGGGCGAGTCCTCTCTACCCTGGCTAAGGTGATATACAAGCTCCCCACCACACACCCAGGTGGGAGGAGTCTCCTACCTGGAGCAGCTAGTCTCCTCTACCCTGGATTCGGAGATATACAAGCTCCCCTAGACACCCAGGTGGGAGGTGTCTCCCGCTTGAAGGGGCAAGTCCCCTCTTCCCTGGCTAAGAAGGTATACAGCTCCCCCAGAAACACAGGTGGGAGGGGTCTCCCGCCTGGATAAGCGCATCCCCTCTAACCTGGCTGCTGAAATATAGGCGCTCCCATGACAACCAGTTGTGAGGAGTCTCCCACCTGAGCATAGAGTCCCTGGATCCTGCCTGCAGCGGAATAGGAGCTTCCCTGGACACCCAGGTGGAAGGGATCTCCCGAATGAAGAGCCAGTCCTCTCTACCCTTGTTGCAGTGGTATACTAGCTTCCCTTGACACCCAGGTGGGAGGGGTCTCCTGCCTTGAGGGGAGAGACCCTGTATCCTGCCTGTGGCTATTTTGAGCTCCCACCCACCCACCCAGGTTTTACCGGCCTCCAGCCTGGAGTGGGGAGTCCTCTCTACCCTGGCTGCTGCAATAAAGGAGTTCCCCTGACACCCAGGTGGGAGGGGTCCTCGATTGGAGGTGTGAGTCCCCTCTACCCTGGCTGCAGCAGTATAAGAGCTCTCCCAGACACCCAGTTGGTAGAGGTCTCTCACCTGGAGGGGCGAGTCCCGGCTACCTTGGCTGCAGAGATATAGGAGCCCCCCCCCCACACACACACACATACACACGACACCCAAATGAGAACAGTCTCCCGCCTGGGGGTGCGAGTCCCTTCTATCCTGGTTGGGGCGGTATACTTGCACCCCTGATACCCAGGTGGAGTGGTGTCCTGCCCGGAGGGGCAAGTCCCCTCTAGCCTGGCTGCTGAGGTATAGGAACCTCCCCCCCCCATGGCACCCAGGTGAGAGGGGTCTCTGGCCTCGAGGGGCAAGTCCCCTCTTCCTTGGCTGCGGTTGTATATGAGCTCCCCCGTGACACCCAGGTGGGAGGAGTCGCCGGTCTGGATGGGCAAGTCCCCTCTACCATGTTTAAGGTGGTATACAAGCACCCCTGACACCCAGGTGGGAGGGGTCTCCTGCCTGGAGGTGTGTCCCCACTACCCTGGCTGCAGCAGTATATGAGCTCCAACCCCCACACCCAGGAGAGAGGGGTCTCCAGCCTGGAGGGGCAAGTCCCCTCTCTTCTGGCTCCTGCAATATAGGCGCTCCCATGACAACCAAGTGTGAGGAGTCTGCCGCCTGGAGGGTAGAGTCCCCTCTCCCCTGCCTCTGCCATTATAGGACCTCCCCCAGACTCACAGGTGGAAAGGGCCTCAGGCGTGGAGGGCGGAGTTCCCTCTACCCTGGCTAAGGTGGTATACAAGCTCCCTGTGACATCCAAGAAGAAGGGGTCTCCTGCCTGGAGGGTAGAGTCGCCTGGACCCTGCAGGTGGTGGTATAGGAGCTCCCCCTGACACTAAAGTGGGAATTGTCTCCCGACTGGAGGGGCGAGTCCCCTCCACCCTGGCTGTGGAGATATAGAAGCTCCCCCGAACACCCATGTGGGAGGGGTCTCTTGCCTTGAGGGGTGAGCCCCCTCTACACTGGCTGCAGCGAGATAGCAGCTCCCCTGAAAACCAGGTGAAAGTGTTCTCCCACCGGGAGGGGCGAGCCCCGCTACCCTGGCTACAGCTGTATAAGTGACCCCCAGGTGAAAGGGATCTCCTGTCTTGAAGGGCAATTCCCCTCTTACCTGGCTAAGGCCCCCTCCTGTGAATTACCTCTGTTCCCCTTTGGTGTGGTATCCTGGCAATGCCAGGACCCTCTGCTCCCCTTCCTTCTTTCTAGCCTGGGCTCTTCAAATAGGTTCTGGTTGCCCACCCACCCCACCCCAACCTCCATACAGATTTTGTAAATCTACTATCTAGGTCTACCTCTGTAAAAGCTGTTTGACTGGTGGTGCACCTTAGTGGTAGATCACACACTTGGCATAAAAGTTTGACTTTGGATCCTTCAAGGTAAGGACTGCAGCAGGTCTGAGAAAGACCATACACGGCTGGGTGCAGTGGTGCTCACCTGTAATCCCATTCACTCAGGAGGCTTGAGATAGGAGGATCGAAAATGCAAAGCCACTTCAGCAAGGGCTAGACACTAAGCAACTCAGTTGAGACCGTCTGTCAATAAAATACTCAAAAAAGACATCTGCGTGCAACTTGACCCCCAGCACGAAGAGGGGCACAATATCCACATTGGACCAAAGGGCATGTGACAAGCTCTCAGACACTGCGTGCCTCTACCAGGATTGGGCACAGGGCTGTCTCCATTCACTCAGTCCATTGATAACCACCCCTCCACACACAGACAGGTATTCTGGTAACCCTCTCCTGAAGCCCCTCCCCCTTTGGGAACTCCTTTTTAGCCTGAATAATTCCCATTACTTTGCTCTCACCCTACTATCTGTGAATTCTGTCCTTCAAAGTCACAAGAAAAATCCACGCTGTGCTACAACACAACCCATCGGTCCACATTTGGTGTTAAACAACACCATCGGATTGGCGAGGATGTGGGGGGAAAGTACACTGCTGGTGGGACTGCAAATTGGTGCAGCCAATATGGAAAGCAGTATGGAGATTTCTTGGAGAGTTGGGGACAGGACCACCATCTGACCCAGCAATCCCTCTCCTCGGTCTATACCCAAAGTCCTTGAAAACAGCATACGAAAGGGACACGGCCACATCAATGTCTATAGCAGCTCAATTTACAACAGCTAAAACATGGAACCAACCCTGATGCCCTTTCATAGAAGAATGGATGAACCAAATGTGGAAAATACACACGAGTCAACTTGTGGCATTTGTAGGTGAACGGATGGAGTGAGAGAAGGTAATGCTAAGTGAAGTTGGACAATCCCAAAAAAGGAGGCTGACTCATAGTGGGATGGAAAGTGCGAGCAAAGGAGGAGCAGAGGAACTTTGGACAGGGCAGAGGGGTTGGAGGGGAAGGCAGGGGGAATGGGGTTACTAATGATGGTGGAATGTGACCATCATTACTATCCAAAGTACAGATATGAAGGCGTGAATAGGTGTGAATATACTGTGCTTACAACCAGAGATAGGAAAAATTGTGCTCTGCATATGTAATAAGGATCATAATGCATTCTGCTGTCATAAATAAAAAGCAATGAAAATCAAAGAGAGATCAAGTGCGGCATTTTAAAACACAAAAGTGGATAGAGTGCATACCCTATCTGTTAGCAACTAGAGTGTTCTACAGGATTTCCCTCTCTGGACACGAGGCAGAAGGACAGTTAGCCTTCTTAACCTTCCACAGATGAGGTGCCATGCCTGGGGGTCATGAACATGCATGGAGTCTTTGAAAAACAACTTCACAGCCACCTATGGAGGGCCCAAGGCCCAGGTCCACAGCTGGGTGTCAGAGTTGGTGAGCAGGGCTTGGGCTGTGGGAGGCCAAAGGTCCCAGACATGTGGCAGGCTACATTTCCCAAAAGGAGGTCACATGGACAAAAAAACAGGTCCAGTTCCCTGGCCCTGGTGAGAATCTTGGAAAAGAATCAGGAAAAGGGGCCTGGCAGGGAGAGGGATGACAGGAGGGCCTAAGAAAGGCACAATGTGAAGGCCCGGAGGACCAGTGTTGGTGGGGAGCTGTCCAGGACCAGTAAGAAACTCAGGACCTAGAGCAGGCCCAGGCCAGGGGAAAGCAGGGAAGGGCAGGGCCAGGTCGGTGGGTGGCACTGGGGTTCTGCAGTACAGGAAAGCCAAGGGGAAGAGGGAAGCAGCTCAAGCAAGGGGCCCTCAATCCAAGCCCAGGGATGCACAGAGCAAGAAGGGCCACCATATGGTCAAGCGAGGAGCCAGGCCTGGTAACAGAGAGCTAAGGGCCAAGGCTAGTGGAGAAGGCTCAGGACAGTGGACAGGGCTGGGGATGGAAGGCTGAGGATCCATTAGTGAGGAGCCAGGCTCATGTGCCAGCTCCACTGCCAGGTGTCATGGTTCCGGGTGCAGGACAAAGGGACCAGGGAGAGCAAGGGGCCCATGTGAGGGGCAGGGCTCTGTTTCCCACAAGATGCCCTGGCCCAGATGAGAATCAAAGGACAGGGTCCAGGCCAAGGGAGCCTGGCAAGGGACAAGTTCCAGTAGGATGTTGACAGGAAGGCGTGGCACAGGATTGCCATAGATGAGGAGTGGGGTAAGAACCAGGATCCAAGCAAGGATTCCAGGCAAGAGACCAACCCACCCAAAAGAGGATTAGGATTAGGAACTTCCCCTAGTGCTTTTCTCTCTCCAGGGGAAAGGGCTAGGGGAAGGAGAAGAAGAGGCAGTGCTAGCAAGAGGAAATAGAGGGTGGAGCCAAGGGCAAGGAGGGGAGCTCACTAGGAGGCCCAAGCAAGGGGCCCCTATGAGACCCCATGGGAAACCACGTGATACATGGAACACAATTGGGGGACTCAGGTGAGCAGCCAGGCCTGGGAATTTGAGCGCGAACTGCCAGGGTTAGGAGGGCTGGGTTGGGGTAGGGGCATCAGGCAAGACTAGAGGGCAGGGGATTGAAGGGAGGGGATCTGGCAGGGCAAGGTCGGAACTAGGCCTTCAGTGGGCAGAGGCCAGCCAATTCCACTCCTCTGCCCCAGATGTGTGGATCCTGAGAGAGGGACCTGGAACAAAGGAGGGCCAAAGGAGGGCACTGTGAGGGGATACCTTGTGTCCAGAATTGGGTGGGTTGGTGGGGAGGCAGGACCCATTCTTAGAGCCCAGCCTAACAGAAGCAGTGAGAGGGGAGAGTCCGGGCAATGCCTGGATACCACAGTACGGCTGTAGGGTCAAATGAGTCAAGGCACCGAACATAGCAGGAAACAGTTTTATTTGGCTTCAGCCAGGCTCAGAGGGCATAGCTTTTGCTGTAATCAATCAATCCCCTGAACCCTGATTTCAGGCAGTTTCAGAATTTTATACCCAGAATGTAAGGGGAGAGGCTCAGAAGTTCACAGTCTGCAGAAATTCACATGAAAGCAGCTTTTTCTTTCACTGTTTTGGGCAATTTAACTCTTCAAGGACAACACCTGAGAAAGGGAGAGCTCTTTTCCCCATTTTTCCTCTCCCTGCCAGTTGTTACCATGGAGCCCATTGGTAATTATCAGAAAAATGTAGACATCTCTGTGAAGCCCAGATCAAGGCCAGAGGCCTTGTTTGCACATTTCTATAAAGTACTATACTGGATATGTTTGTGAAAAACTAGTAAGGGGGTGCCCAGCACCTGGAGTGCTGGTATCTTCTCAGCCAGTGGCCAAATAAAACAGGGAAACAGGAAAACAGGAAGGTTATCTACATTGAACTCTTTTGCAAGCCTCCTTTGCTGACAGTCCTAAAATCAGCCATGGTGAAGATTTCTGGAGAAGCCCAGTTCAGACTTTTCTGTGGAGAAAGGGGGTGCCACTTCAATTCCCCCCTTTAGTCATGCTCCCCCATAATTTAATCATTTAAATTTAAGAGCATCATTTTCATTATATTGGTTTAAAGCCTTATATAATGTCAAAACCTTAGTTGTTGTCATCCTTTTAACAGCAGCTTCTATAGTGGACCCATTAGTTCTAATGCACAGTGAAGCCAAATATGGGAGCAATAAATAGGTTAACAGCAGAATACCCACTCTACCAGTTAAGCTTTTAAATCTACCAAAGTTGACAACCACCTGCCAAAAGCGTGTTTGGGACCCAAAGTTTAATGCCATTCTAGGTATGAACTAGCACATATACTAGTTCTCTTGTGTTGTTGGCTATACTCTTAACTGTTTGTCTATTGTCGTCCAGTTGGATGCAACAATATGAGCTGATAAACTCTGCACATATTTCTCTTTCCTCAGCTTGTAGGTAATCTAATGCCTACAGGTTTTGATAGTTAGCAACTCACATCGGGTCTGTTGTGTGGCTAGGAGGACAAAGATTGTGGCAGTCTGATTAATAATAATTTCTAGTATAGCTTGAAGTGAATAATTCTGTTCAACATGTAAATAGGAGTTCTAACTTCAACCGCCATTTTGTGCCAGGGTAGTGGGTCCATAAGTGGCAATAATCCTCTGGTGTGGCCAGTTATCTTCACCCCAAGATTGGTGACCTCATCAATAAAGTTTCTTCCCAATGGACCTTTTTTGTCTTTCCAAACATTCATCCATCCATTGCATTCCTCTGGCAGGACAGATCCTAAATATATGTTTTACAACCTCTTGGTAATAGTAGATTGTCTTGACATGTGGTTCACATGATCTTCATGGTTGGAATAGGAGTAGAACAGAACCTCTTAAGGTTATCAAAGGAAACTAAACTAAATAATAGACTAATGTATTGGTTAGCATAGGTTTAACAGCATAAATTAACAAAGCCAAACTAATAACACCAAACAAATCCTAGAAAATTTATATAAGCAAGATAAAAAAATGATTTTATTTACCCAGTGTCCAGTCAGTAGGAGTTATTGTTATCAAACCAGTAGCAAAAACCAGAGAATTATGTATGTATCTAGAAGCAAGGGGTGGCAATGCATTATAGTATAAGAACTATCTTAGAGGTTGAAAGAGTTGATTAGTTCTGGTGGAAAGTTTATCTTTCATTGTGCATCGATCAGCCAGTCCCTCCCCTGAAGCAGGGCATAGTCGCCTCAAGTTTTGGCCATGCATACACCAGTCAGCTTGCTGAGTGACTGGAGCAGGTCTATTGTCCTTCTGACCCTCAAGCTTCTTGTGTGCTCATTTTTTTTTTCTAGACAGTGAGCTTCAAGGGTGTAGCAGCATCTGGAGCGCACGCTCAGTCCACAGCTGCAGGCTTGAGTCTGGTGTAGTCTATCCAGAGACCCATTTCTACAAATTTGACTGCAATTGGGGTGGATAAAATAACAGGGAAAGGCCTCTTCCAAAGAAGTTTAGGTGTTTGAATACTCTATTCTTTGACCCAGACTGAATCTCCTGGCTTGAAGGAGTGTGCACCTGTGGTCAAACTTAGTGGCAATTTTTCTCTAACCCATTGGTGGAAAACCTGTAAAGTTTTCCCTAAGGCCTGAAGCTGTCGTCTCAGGGTGAATTCTACTATCTCTCTTAAGTCTCCCATTGGTTCCCTAATAAAAGGGGGGCCTCAAGTACATTATCTTATAAGGAGAGTCCTCCCAGGGGAAGTGGATCTAATCCTCAACAGTATAACAGGGAGAAGTTCATCACAATATAAGTGAGTCTCCTGACACAGCTTACTCAATTGAGACTTAAAGTCCTGTTCATTCTTTGAACTTTACCAGAAATCTGCAGCCTATAGACAGTATGTAACTCCCATCTGATGTTTAAACTCTTGGTCAGTAATCATATCACCTCTGGCCCAAAAGCTGGCCCATTGTCTGAGCCAATAGTTATTGGGATACCAAATCTGGGAATGATTTCCCAGAGAAGCATCCTGGTTATATCCCTAGCCTTTTCAGGGCGGGTTAGAAAGGCTTCCACCCAGACAAAATAGGAACAGATAAAAATCAAAAGTTACTTATAGCCCCATGAGCGTGGTATTTCAGTGAACTCTATCTACTTCTAAGTCTTCAAAAGGTTCTCCTCCTATAGTTTGGATTCCTGGTGGGAGCTCTGGCCCCTGACAAGAACTGTTGTGAGCACAAACCTCACATTGTTTTCAGATCCTCCAGGTGATGTTGGTGAGCCAGGGGACGTAGAAATGTTGACTCAGAACTGTCTCAAGTGCTGTATGTCTAACGTGTTCTCCTGTGGAACTGTTTGATAAAGGCTGGGGCTAGAATCTGTGGAATGGTTATGCTGGCCATCAGAAAATCTCCATCATCCTCCTGGGAGAAAATTTTCTTTTTCAGTCTTAAACCACTTACTTCCATGTTGGGAGTATATTGGCTCCCATTCTGTTAAATAGTCGGCCAGGCAGAAGGGCAGCATTTAAACTGGGGACTGGATTTTCTTCTCAGTACCTGCAGACAGCTAACCTGGCTTCTCGGTCAGCTCTCCGGTTGCTCTGAGAATCCACAGTATTTCCCTTTCGATGACCTTGGCAATATATAATCACAACCTTTCTGGGAGCCCACAGAGCATCCAAAAGTTTAAGAATTTCTTGCCCATACATCATGCCTTTTTTTTTCTCCTGAGTTAACGAGCCCCTTTTCCTTACATAAGGCCCTATGAACATGAAGGGTAGCAAACACATATTTTGAGTCCATGTCAATATCCACAAAGACTCCTGCTGTCAACTGAGGTGCTTGAATCAAAGCAATAAGTTTTGCTTTTTGTGCTGAAGTTCTCTGAGGCAGAGAACCTGCCTTCACAGTGGAGTCCAGGGTGACCACTGCATATCCAGCAAAACATACCCCATCTTTTATAAAACTGCTTCCATCTGTGAAGAACTCCACATGAGGGTCCCTTAGGGCTGGTCTGCCAGGTGTGGTCTGCTGCAGAACATTTCATCCATGACTTCAATACACTTGTGATCAGGTTGCCCAGGTCCAGTGGGCAGCAAGGTTTCTGGGTTTAGAGTCTGGATGACTTCCACATGGATCCATGGGTTCCCATAACATGCCCTGGTATTGACCATTAGTCAACCAATATTGGCCTTTGTACTCGAACAATGTGAACATGAGAAACCCTGAAAACCAATTTTTTTTTCCATAGCCAGTTTATCAACTTCCAAAACCAGAAGATCTGTGGCTGCAAGGGCCTGTAACAAGATCGCCAGCCTTAGGCTACAGAGCCCAGCTATTTGAACAGATGTCCGGGTCAAGACTCCTACAGCCATTCCAGACTATTCATAGACTTACAGAAAGTAAAGCGTTGTGAGGTCAGGGAGCCCTAGTCAAGATGCACTGGGAGTGCTTGTTTAATGTCCTCAAAAGCCTTTTTCTTAGTTGGCCCCCATATTAGAGGATCCCATTCTCCCCCCTTGGTGGCTTCATAGAGGGGTTTGCCATAACTGTAAGTTGGGATCCATATATGGCTCAATCTGGTAGCCTCCAATAGTCTCTAGTCTGATGGCAGGTTGAAGGGAATGGAATTGAGCAGATTTCCTGTGTCTTTTCAGGCCCAGTGGCTATTGTCTGTTATGTTGCTGAGTCAGATGATAACCAAAGTATTTGACATTTTTCTTGATAGATATGGGCTTTTATGTCAGAGTCCAGTGCTGTCCCAAGGATGGTGTACTCAAGCCTTTGGGAGGAACTACCATTTAGGGAAGGGGAGCGGACATAGATCCTCTGGTGCTTTAAGATGCAGGAATTTTTTTGTTATCTCCTGGTGCAGGATCTTGGCTGCCATGATTCTCCAAATCTCAAATCTAATGTAAATGTTAGCAGAGATTGAAGATCTGGGGCATTATTTGTATAAAAGGCACCTATGTCAATCTCACCGTGGGCTGTCTGCCAATGTTGGAGGGCAGGTTCTGTGCAGCTCCTGGTGTGGCAGCCACATTGTGCTCACCTAGGTTTTGCTCTTTGTCAGCGTGGCTTTCTCCACTTGGGAGCCAGCTCTAAATGTATATAGTACCTGCCCTACTTGTTGTTTTATTCGATATGCCTGGGTGCATGGGGCTCTGTGGCCCTTCCTGTTTGTGGCTCACAGCATGTTTCTTGGAGCCAGGGTGGCATGTCCTTTTGGAGTGTGCACCCTATGGCCCACAATCTGCTATTAGCATGAATATATTTCTGGTTCATTGGGGGGTTTGCAGCAGCTGAGCCCTCCTGAGGCGCTGGGTCCCATGCATCAGATGCAGTTGTGTGTGTCTATCAGACCCCTGCCATATTCGTCAATCATCAACTTCTGAGCAAGTGGGAAGAAACTGAAAGGAGGGGCTGGGGCCAAAGGCTGGGGGGAAACACTCATTATTTCTCTGTTCAAGGCTTGGCATTTAAGCATGGCAGTGGGTGCTTGGCTGCCTGGGCCACTGGAGCCTTCCCCTTTGTCTGGCCATGATATTTTTCCTTACAAACATTTGGACCATTGGCTTTGTTCTACTGAGAACCCCCTTTCCGTGACTTCTGGTTTTGTGGTGAGGGCAGCTGTAAGCAGATCTATCCTCCTCTTTATCTTTTTTGTCTGCCTGTCTTTGAGCCTTGGGGTCTCGACTGATGAAAACGGTGGTGGCCATCTTTGTCAGCTCTCGGGCACACTTCTCAGTAAAGCCCTCTAGGTTTATAATTTTAGCCAAATGTCACTCTAAGCCTGTTCCACAAAGGGTGCATTGGTCACCTGTTGCTTGAGCCTCTGCATCTCTTCACTGACACATTTGCATTGTGGCAGCTATGCTTGTATGGTGCCCCTCCTCTCCTGGGCACATCTGGGCAGGGAGGGGGCAACAGTGGCAGTGGCCCAGACACTTACCTCTGAGTCAGTTGGGTGACTCTTTTTGTCATTACTGCCAGTTTCATAAGGCAGAGGGGCCTTAGGCAGATGTCGGGCCCAGAGAAATGTTCAGGGTTATCAAAGTTGCAAGAGTGGAAATGCTGGAGAAGTGGGAGGTTTTGCTCAGCTCTGTTTGTAGATGTGCTCTGGCTTAGACTAGGGCCTAGGGCTGGCTCCAATTCCTTCTAACTCTTGGGTAAATTTTTTTTTATTCTCTTAGACTTCCTATGAAGGCTTCTTATATCTCTTTAATTTTAGCCCTTCTTCTTTGTTGGGGCCCCATCCTAGGTCTGGATACTGGGCTGCATCAGATCAATCATGGTTCAGGGTTTCTCCATGTAGGAGGGAGTATGACTTTTCCAGCTTATGAGCACAATGGTGGTGAAAGGCTGACAAACAAAACTGCCCTGTCTTCCTCAGGTGTTTTCCTCTGGTCATTATGGGCAAGTCCTTGAGTCCCTTGCAGGGGCATCTGGAGTGCTCTCATCTGGGTTGTGGCTCTGGTCTTGGGACAAATCTCCCACCTTAATCTTGGGAGATGAAAGAGTCTTTAGTTCTAGGAAGCCCTTGGCTCTGAGCACATCACAGAGGAAGGAATAGCCAGTATTGGGGGCCATCATTTGTTGTCTCTGAGGATGAGGGGGCTGAGGCTGATGACAGTTTGCTATCCCAGTGGTCTTGGCAAAGTTGGGTAGAGTGGCACATAAAGTGGTGGGTTCTCTTCTAGCTCATGGGGAAAACTGTTTCCCTTCCTGTTTTTCCTCCATCAGGTTTTCTGATTATCTACTTTCTGCTGGGTCTTTGAGACCACTATGCTCCTGGCTAACATCAGCTTGGACTGTCCATCTAGACAGGCACTCAACCAAGGGGCTGTTTATATACTATGTCTTGACAGCAATCAATATAATAGAAATGGTTCAGTGACTCCAACAATAATCAAAAGGACCTCAGCAATGACTCTCACATCTAAAGATCCATCTGGTGACCAGCCCACATCTTGGGTAGGCCATTAAAATTCAGAGAGTATGCCACCTTTGTGGAATGAATTTCACCCCACAGTTACCAGGAACACTTTCCTAAAGGTTTCTAACAAACATTTCAGAAGGTGCTGTTTCTTTGTGTGACTCCCATGTTCCACTTTGCCTTGGTGTCGCACATTTGGGACAAGACTCGCTTTGCCTGTCTCCAGCTTTTCCCCTTTGTGGGGACTTAGGGCCCTCTTAGCCATGGGGGTCAGGATGGCATCAACCCCCAATCTGCAGCTTTCACCTAGAAGTTGGTTGGGGAAATTCGACCATGGACTGTATGAGGTGCCATGGAACTGTGGATCAGGACTCCACACTTGCTTTGGCCCTCCTATTGGGTAGGAACCCTTCCCTTTGTCCATCTAAAGGGGCTTGAAATCAAGGGAAAGGGACAGGGTCCTGGAGAAGGGCAGCCTCAAGCAAGGGGCCAGGCCCAGCAATGGAGAGCCAAGCATGTTGGCAGGGGCAGGGCTCTTGTGAAAACAGACAGGGCTAGGGAGGGGAGGGAGGGGAGAAAGGGGAGCAAGTAGTGCAGACAGAGGAGGGCTCAAGGCCCAGGTCAACTGATGTGTGTCAGGGTTGGGGAGCAGGGCCCAGGCTGAGGGAGGCCAAAGGGTCCAGAAAAAGAGGAAAGGCCACATTTTCCCACAGAGAGCCCGCAGGGGCCAAAGCCAGGTCCAGTCCTCTGGCCCTAGTGAGCATCCTTACAAAGGGATCAGGAAAAGTGGTGTAGCAGGGATATTTACAACAGGAGGTCAGCCAATTCCACTCCTCTGCCCCAAGTGAGTAGAACCTCACAGAGAGACGAGGACCAAAGGAGGGCCAAAGGTGAGCACTGTGGGGGGATACCTGGCATCCAGAATTGGGGGCGGGGTCAGTGGGTAGCCAGGACCCCTTTGAGGAGCCCAGGCTAGGGAGAAACAGGGGGAGGGAAGGGTCCAGGAAGTTCCAGGATACCACAGTACAAGAGGAACAGAAGGGAGGCACAGGAGGGGGCCAGAAAAGTGGGCCTGAAATCACAGATAGGGACAGGATCCTGGAGAAGGGCAGCCAGGTGTTCAATCAAGGGACTAGGCCAAGGAATAGAGAGCCAAGAGGCAGGACCTAGGCTGATGTCTCATGAAAATAGACAGGGCTGGGGAGGGGAGGGAGAATAGAAATGGGAGAGGGTGGCACAGGGAGAGAAGGGCTCAAAGACCAGGTCCACTGCTGGGTGTCAGGGTTGGGGAGCAGGGCCCAGGCTGAGGGAGGCCAAAGGGCCCAGGCAAGGGGCAGGGCTACATTTTCCCAAAGGGAGCTCGAAGGGCCAAAAGGCCAGGTCAAGTCCCCAGCCCTGGTGTGCATCCTAGTAAAGGGATAAGGAAAATGGGCACAGCAGAGACAGGGACAACAGGAGGTCCAAAGGAGGGCCCAGCGGAATAGGCCAAAAGATGGGTGTTGTTGGGTTGGGGGCCAGGACCACAGCAAGGAGACCAGGCTAGGGACCTAGATTTGGTCCTATGCCAGGGCAGAGCAGGGAAGGACAGGACTGGGCAGGCGAGCAGCACTAGGGTTCTCAGGAAAGGGAAGCCAAGGGAAGCAGAAAATTGGCCCAAGCGAGGGGTGCAAAGTCAAAGCCCAGGGATGCAGGGAGCAAGAAGGGGCACCGGAGGGTCCAAGGAGGAGCCAGGCCAGGGAATGGAGATCTGAGTGTCAAGGCTGGTGCAGGGGGCTCAGGACAGTATACAAGGCTGGGGAGGGAAGGCAGGGGATCTGAGAGGCAACAGGCAGGCTTGAGCACCAGGGCCACTGCCAGGTGTCCACAATCCATGTTTAGGACCAAGGGCCAAAGGAGAGAAAGAGGCTCAAGGGAGGGGCAGGGCTCTGTTCCCATAAGGTGCCCTGGCCTAGATGACAATCCAGGGCCATTGAATGGGCAAAGGGGGCCTGGCAAGGGATGGGGCCCAGGTAGAGGGCAATGTGAGGGCACGGCGTGGGGTCATGGTGGGTGTGGAGAGGGGCAAGAACCAGGACCCAAACAAGGAGCCCAGGCAAGTGTCCCACCCGTCCAACCAAAAATGAGGGACCCAATGAGCAAGAGGCTCCCGGGTACGCCCAGGTAAAAGACAAGGGCATGGGGAAAAGGGGGCGAAACTAGAAGTAGGAGTCAGCTGGAAGCACAGGGCAAACCAAGCGGCGCACAGTAGGGGGCCCAAATCAGAATGACACCAGGTGAAGCCACAGGATGCCAGGTGACTCGGGAATGTGGTCAGCGGCTCAGGCGAAGGTTCATGGTCTGGGAGGGCTGGGTTGGGGTTGCTGCAGCATGGAAGGCCAGAGGGCAGGGGAGGGAAGGGAGGGAATGGCACAGGGCACGGCTGGCACACAGCACACTACTACTGCCAGGTGTCAGGGTTCTGGTGGCGAGGGGGATCAGGAGCGGGGCAGGATTGTGTTTCCATAAGGGAGACTTCAGGACATAGAGGCCAGCCAATTCCACTCCTCTGCCCTGGGTAAGTAGATCCTCAGAGAGGGACCAGAACCAAAGGAGGGCCAAAGGAGGGGACTGTGAGGAAATACCTTTCGTCTGGACTTGGTGGGGGGGTCAGTGGGGAGCAAGGACCTAATCAAGGAGCCCAGTCTAGGCAGAAGCTGTGGAGGGGAGTATCCATGCAGTGGCAGGATACCACAGCATAAGGAAAACAGAGGTGAGGCCTATCAGGGCCCCGAGTAAGGGGCCTGAAATCAAGGGACATGAGCACTGTCCTTGAGAAGGGAGGCCAGGGGCTCAAGCAAGGAGCCAGGCCCAGGAACAGAGAGCCAAGTGCAAGGGCCCTGATCCCCGGGCTGAGGGAGGCCAATGGGCTATGCAAGGGGAAGGGCTATGTTTTACAAAATGGAGCCTGCAGGGCCAAGAGGCCAGGTCCAGTCTCCTGGCCTGGGTGAGTATCCTGGGAAAAGAGATCAGGAAAAGGGGCCTGGCAGGGACAGGGACAACAGGAGGGTCAAAGGAGGGCACAGCCTGAAGGGCCAGAGGACGGGTGTGGGTGGAATGTGGGCCAGAATACAAGCAAGGAGCCCAGGTTAGGGACCTAGAAGATTGTCCAGGCCAGGGGAGAGCAGGGAAGGGTGGAGCCAGTAGGATGGGGCTGCAGTAGGGTATTCCAGTACAGGGAATCCAAAGGGAGCAGGGAAGCTGTCCTAGAGTTGGGCCCGCACACCAAGCCCAGGGAAACACTGAGCAAGAAGGGCCACCAGAAGCTCAAGTGAACAGGCAGGCCAGGGAATGGAGAGCCATGGGCTGCGCAGGGGTCTCAGGTAAGTGGACAAGGGTGGGGAGGGAAGGCAGGGGATCTGGCCGAGGGGAGGCAGGCTCCAAGCCCAGGGCCACTGACAGGTTTCAGGGTTCCATGGGCAGGACCAAGGGCCCAGGGAGAGCAAAGGGGCCAGGCCAGGGGCAGGGCTCTGTTTCCTATAAGGTGCACTGGCACAGATGAGAATCCAGGGCCAGGGACTGGGCAAAGGCGGCTGGCAAGGGAAGGGGGCCAGAAGAAAGGCGATAGGAGGGCTCCACACAAGGTTGCAGTGGGTGTGGAGAGAGGTGAGAGCTAGGATCCAAGCAAGGAGTCCAGGCAAGGGACCGACCTGACACAAGATGATGAGAGATGCAAGAAGCAGGGGACCACATGACAGGAAATCAGGGAAGGGGAGGAAGGGGCGATGCGAGGATGAGGAGATAGCAGGTGAGTGGGCGGTGCAAGGGGCACCGAGGGGAGCGAGGAAGGGGGCACAGCAAAGGGGACCCCACGTCCAAACCACATGAAGCGATGTCATGTAAAGCCACGTGACACTACGCCACAAGAAGAACGAACGCAGTCATTGGCCCAGGTGAGGAGCCAGTCCCTGGGACTGGAGCACAAAGGGTCAGGTTTCTGGAGGGCTGGTTTGGGGTCGGGGCAGCATGCAAGGTGAGAGGGCAGGGGAGAGATGGGGGGTGGATCGACCAGAACAAGGTCTACACAAGGCCCTCATCCACTGTCAAGTGTCAGGGTTCGGCCAGCCAAAGGGGCCCAGGTGAGGGGCAGGGCTACATTTTCCCCTAGGGAGCCAGGAGGGCCAAGAGGCCAGGACCACTCCCCTGGCCTGGGTGTGAATCCTGGGAAAGGGATCAGGAAAGGAGGCTTGGCAGGGACAGGACT
>NW_026693632.1:0-13968 GCF_021218885.2 Marmota monax
TGCCGCGTCCGGCCAAGGGAGCCGAGTCCGGCGAGGGACGGCGAGGTTAAAAGACACACAGGACACCAAGGTTCTTCATCCAGGAGTCAATAATAATCTTTATTGCTAACACACCTTTTTTTATACCCCAAGCAGCAGAGTGGAAAACTACCCAAAAGCAGGAGGGAGGGGGGAGAAATTTAGTTTCAACATCTATTATTGTCAGGTACCGAAACCTCCCTTAACAATAAGTCCATCAGACCAGAAAAGGTCAAGGCATTCCCGTGGGATACATATGTCTCAGACGGACAAGCAGGAACAGAAAAACCGCAAGTTCGCCATGGCCTTGTGAGCTGGCCACACTGGCATGCAGAACAAACTAGTGGAGGTAGGGCTCCAGGGGCCAAGGTGGACCTGTTGCCAACAAGTCCCCCTCTTTTGTTTTTTGCATGCCAGTGGGAATCAAGTAGCCCCTGTCTTAGGTCGTTCACAGCCCTTGCGATGCTTACCCGTCTCTGGGAAGGCCCCGATTCCCTGGCTTAGGTCGCACAGCAAGCGTGAAAGTTGCCCGTCACTGGGTACTACAAGATCAGCTCAAGGTGTTATGACCTATCAAGACATTATTGCGGTGAACGCTTAACCGTCTCCACCTACGGGACCCACGACCGTCACCGCCGAATGGCAGATGTGATTGGACCGAGAGATTAGACAGCAAAGATCCTAGTACAGGAAGGCAAGAGGGAGAGGTATGCATAGAGAAAAGATATGGCAGGAGTTCTTCTTTTAAGGAGGACACTCATCTTCGGATAGGTCTGAAGTATATCTCAGAGAGGCGATCATCCATCTTCAAGCGTTGATAGTGAACCTGTATTGGCTTAGAGGCTAAGATATTAATTTGATCCTTAATGAATTGTACTATCTTATTTACAATGCAGGGTCCTATTGCCACTACTAGAAGGAGGCCTAACAATGGCCCCAATAAGGGAAGAAGATAAGGCAAAAATCCATTAAGTCCAGTCCAGAGAGGGTTCTCAAATAATTCCCTCCTCCTTTTTTCTAGGTCTTCTTGGAGTTGTTTAATTTTTGTGCGAACTATGCCAGATTTGTTAGCATAAAAACAGCACCTCTCCCCAAGGGCTAAACAAATTCCCCCTTGATTGGCAGTAAGCAAGTCTAAACCCCGCCTGTTCTGAAGAACTACTTCTGCTAGAGAGTCTATCTGGTCTTGTAGGTCTTTAATGGTTCCTGACAGGGTTTGCACATCATCTATAAGCTGTTGAGATAGGCGGCGGTAAGAATGTATAGCCGTACCCAATCCTGCCGTGCCTGTACCCACAGCAGCGGTTATTCCAAGGCCAACAAGGAGTGGTAAGGCCTGAACAGCTCTCTTGTGTCTTCTAACTAAGATGTCTAGGCTAGGAATGGGTAGGGGTTCATCTCCTGAGATAATCGTGATATCAGGAAGCAGTAATGCCAGAACGCAACCACCAGTCCAATTTGCTGGGAGCCTGGGAAAAGCTAAATTTCCACCACACATAAAAACTGTACCATTAGGGGGACAAATGGGCGGAGTAGGTGAGGAGTAATTCTTTACTAATGAGCAGTTTCCAAAGGAAGAGACTCCAACATCAACATCATAGGTATTATTTTGCATCATGCCTAGAAGGCATGACATAAAACCACCTAGAGGCTGCACCTTAAAGGGTAGCCCAGATTGACATGTGTTGTCATCATCAATGGTATAATTGATGGGAACCGCCAATGGCATGACTGCACCTGCCGTCATGCAGAGCCAGGAATCACCAGCAAGGGTAGGGTTGGAACTGTTAAGTAAAGAAAAGGTAGTTTCTAGGATATCTAACGTATTGGCATCTAAATCAGGAAGCTGGGATTTGGGCAATATCAAGGGGTGGTATGTAGGCTTAGGGATCTCCGGCTTTAAAAGCTTAATCACCTGAAGGTGTTTGATAGCATCAGTGGGTCCCCCTCCATCAGAGACTCCGATGGGGGCCTGCATGGGCCAGCAGGAAGGTTTACCCACGACGCCCTCACATCCCGCCTCCGTTAACCGAGTCGTGATGCCTTCCCCTCCCCGGTCACCAAGAAAAGGAATATAATTATAAGTGGTCCCCCATTTTCCACGGGTGTTAGTTAGGATGGCCTCAAAATACTGTTTTCCTTGATTATTAACACAAATTGAGGCTGATGTATAACAAGAGATGTGCATTGCCGGGGTGTAATGACAAGTGGCGGGACAGCTTCCAAGAGTCTCGGTTGGATTAGGGACAACAAGTCCAGGCTTATTAACACATACCCATTTTGGTTGCTTAAATCCTCCGATGTTTTCATTGAGTTCAGCCGCCATGTAGGCTACTTTAGTCCCACAATCAATGCTCTGGATATAACCAGAGGGGGCCGAGTGCCGGGGCCCTCCCTTACACTCACAAGGGGCTCCAAAAAGATATTCATGAATATTCCCAAGTGGGGGATCAAGCCCTCCTTCAGCAAACCTGTCCAGAATGAATGCCACAAGCGGGGTCCAGCTCATGAGGTGTGTCTCGGCACTCACTTGAAGGGGTGAGAACAACAGCGGCAGGATCAGCCATCTTGGGAACTTCATTTTGTCTTGACTTTTCATTCACCGGTTTGGTGCAGCGCTCCGGGATCCAAATGGGCTTCTCAGTTCCTGGGGGAAAAACACATACAGCTCCCCTCACTCTAGCTAAGAGTGGAGCCGGGGGTTGCCACTTTCCGGCGGATAAATCTTTCCACCTTATTTGAGCATCTTGTACAGTGGGAGGGGAAAAGTGGCGTTGTGCAGCCGTGCGCCCTCCAGTGTCAGTGAGTAAAAATTTAAAGTAAATAAGGTTATGCTTAGAAGTGCTTGTGGTCCCTGACAATTCCGGTATATCTCCCCCTCTTTTGTTTTTTGTAAATAAGTTTTTAAATGTTGATGGGCTCGTTCCACGATAGCTTGTCCCTGTGGATTATAAGGGATTCCAGTCTTATGATTAATTTCCCATTGGGTGCAAAACCGTTGAACCGCCTGGCTTACATATGTGGGACCATTATCGGTTTTGAGGCATCGTGGGGTGCCCATGGAGGAAAAGGCTTTTAGAAGATGACTGATTACGTCCTTAGCCTTCTCTCCAGTATGTAAGGTGGCAAAAATGAAGCCAGAATATGTGTCAATGGAAACATGTATAAAGGAGAGCTTACCAAAGCTAGGGAAGTGTGTAACATCAGTTTGCCAGACATCATTAGGTTGTAATCCTCTTGGATTAACCCCAAGGGAAGGAGAATGAATAAATGGTGCACAGGTTGGACATAATGAGACAATCTGTAAAGCCTGGTCTCGTGAACATCCTGTGTGGAAGCGTAAAGACTGTGCATTTAAATGAAATTTGTTATGGAATTGTAAGGCCTTATCATATTCGGTCGTCACACAGGAAAGACCAACAGCATGAGTAGCAGCGTCTGCTTTTGCGTTGCCCTCTGACAAAGGTCCAGGGAGCCCTGAATGGCTTCGGATGTGGCCAATGTATAGAGGATCTCGTCTAGCCCAAATGAGAAGCTGGACTACCTGTAGTTGTTCTGTGATGGTGGATTGCTTTCCAATATATGATGCTGTTTCTATGACTAGAGCCAGATTGGCTACATACAAGCTGTCAGTATATACATTAAGAGGAATAGAACTATAGACTTTGAGAGCTATGATTAAAGCTTCAACTTCCGCCTTTTGGGCCGACTGACCTGACACAGGTTGTCGGAGAATTTGAGATCCATCAAAAACGACGGCAAATCCATTTTTGGCCCCATCTGTATATACAGTTTGGGCCTTTGGAATAGGTTCCCTTTTCATAATCTTTGGGAAGATAATGGGACACCTTTTAAAGCTCTCCAAAAGTCTATGTTTAGGGAAGTGATTATCAATCTGACCCTTGAAGCTGCACAGGAAAAGACACCAAAGGTCATGTTCTTGTTGTAACTTGTGTATCATATCTTGAGTGTAAGGTTGAATAAGTATGTCAAAGGTTTTTCCAAACAATGCATCACCCAAATATTTAGCCTTCCAAATTAAGTTAATAACTAGCTCATAAAAGGGAGTCAATACCCGGGGGTTAGAAGCCGGCAAGTGGACCCAATAAATGGGACCCGTTTGCCAGAACACTCCTGTGGGAGTAATTTTAGAAGGTAGAACTATAAATGACAAGGGCAGAGAATAATCTATCTGCGTAATCTGCATGTCCTGCAGAGCCTCTTCTATTAGCCTCAGTGCTCGTAAGGCTTCTGGTGTAGGTACTCTACACGACGTAGGAGAAGGATCTCCTCGCAAGAGGTCATACAGGGGTTTGAGCTCTCGAGTTGGAATATGAAAGGATGGGCACAGCCACTGTATTTCTCCGAGGAATGTCTGCCACTGATGTAAAGTTTTGAGCTGATTTATCTGTAACTGGGGTCTCTGGGGAAAGATTCCTATGTTATTAATGATATATCCCAAATAATTGTAAGGGTGTTGAAACTGCACCTTTTCGGGTGCTATGACCAGCCCTGTCCCTTTTAGAAGGGATTGGAGGACTTCATAAGATTGAAGAAGCCTTTTTTTCTTGGGCCCTGCCAGTAAGATGTCATCCATATAATGAATGAGGTAGAGCTGTGGGAACTGCTGTCGAAAGGGTTGTAAAACCTCAGCTACAAAATATTGGCACATTGTAGGACTATTAGTCATCCCTTGAGGTAGGACGGTCCATTCATACCGTTGGTAAGGTTCCCTAAAGTTTGTGGAAGGCAAGGAAAAAGCAAAACGCTTTCGGTCTCGTGGGTCTAAGGGGATAGAGAAGAAACAATCTTTTAAATCTATAACAATAAGATGCCAATCCTTTGGGATCGCAGTAGGAAAGGGTAGCCCTGGCTGTAAGGGTCCCATGGGTTGCATAGTTTTATTGATAGCCCGTAGGTCCTGAAGAAGTCTCCACCTCCCAGACCCCTTTTGTATAACAAAAATAGGGGTATTCCAAGGGGAGGTAGAGGGCACCACATGTCCTAACTTAAGCTGGTCTTGAACTAATAGGGAAGTGGCCTGTAATTTGTTCTTAGTTAGGGGCCACTGTTCTACCCACACAGGGTCATCTGATAACCAAGTAATGGACAGTGGAGGTGGCCGCACTTCAGTGGCCCCTAGGATAAATTTCCCAGTCCTCTCCGGTCTCTTCCCCGCCGGGTAACCTGTTCTGCTGGATCCACGGGTGATATTCTGCCCTCATGTCTCTTTCCTAGTCCCCTTCCAGGGATCCATCCCATGTCTAGCATTGCATCATTAACAAAGTCATTATTTCCTTTCAAAGTCTGGGTAGTGAGAATAGCCCCCATTTGATGAAGCAAGTCCCTCCCCCAAAGATTTGTGGGGAGTCCAGTCACCACATAAGGCTGGAAATGGCCACTATGTCCTTCGCCATCTCTCCATTTTAAAAAGGAAGCACTTCTTTTTGGTCGGGTTTGTCCTATCCCCTGTAATATGGCCGAGGGATTCTGAAGGGGCCAGGCAGGTGGCCATTGTTTTTCAGAAATGACAGAGACATCCGCCCCCGTATCTAGTATTCCCTTGAAAGCCTTGTCCTGTATCTCAATGGTCAGGTTGGGATGCGAATCCAAATGAGCTACCCAAAAGGCCTGGGGAGTTCCAGTGGAGCCAAAGCTGCCGTCGCCCCGGGACCCACAGAGGGTGTGCCCAGGAATGGAAACTAAGGGTAGCAGCAGCAATTGAGCTATACGCTCCCCGGGGGGAAGAATAACAATTCCTTGGGTAGCTTCTACTACTATTTTTATTTCTCCCTGATAATCAGCATCAACAACCCCCATAAGAATCTTCAAGCCCCACTGAGTTGCGCTACCTCGTCCCAACACTAGTCCCACCGTCCTCTCTGGCAGGGGTCCAAAAACCCCAGTAGGCAGCGTCCGAGGTCCCATTTGGAGAGTTAATACCGCTCGGGAGGTGGAACTGAGGTCCAGTCCTGCGCTTCCTGGTGTTCCCCTGGGGAGTTCCCAGATAGAAAGGGGTTGGTCAGTGGGAGGCGGCGGAGACGCCCACTCCCTGGGGCACTGTTCTGTCCCTGCACTGCCCCGTACACTTTGGCTTCCGGGGCCCGGGGCGGGCCCCTGCTCCCGTTTCCCGACGGTATTGGGTTACCCTGGATGTCAAATTTTGACCTGCACTCACTGCTCCAATGATTTCCTTTATGACATTGAGGACAAAGTCCAGGCATCCCTCTGCCAGCACCCTCGCTCCTCTCCGGGCAGTTTCTCTTTATATGTCCCTCTTTCCCACACTTAAAACACCCCTTAGAGCGGGTTCCCCTGTTATCAGATTTTTGCATTCCAGTCTTAAGGGCAGCAGCCAAAACCTGACCAGTAATATGAGGCCCATCTATATCTTTGCATGCTCGAATCATGTCATCTATACTTTTGGCCCGGGAGGACTTAATAGCATTTTGGCAGTAAGTGTTAGCGTTTTCATATGCCAGTTGTCTAATAAATGGCATAGCCTGTTCCAGATTAGGGAATATTTTTCCAGCAGCCTGCATTAGGCGGGCTATAAAGTCCGAATAAGGTTCAGAGGGTCCTTGAGAGATCTTGGAAATTTTTGCTTCAGTCTTAGAAATGGGCAGGGCTTTCCAGGCATGGACTGCAGCTGAGGCTATTTGAGCATAAACACCTGGGTCGTAATTAATTTGTTGGCCTATGGTGGCATACTGCCCAGTTCCTGTCAACATTTCGGCATTTCGCTGTTGATGGCCCGCATTCAGGTTAATCTGAGCCAGCTCGCGGCACCTTTCATGATATTCACTTTTCCACAATAAGAAATCCCCTCCAGATAACACAGCCCTGCAAAGTTGCTGCCAATCATTGGGTATTAGTTGACTGGCTGAGAAAGACTTGAAGAGGGTCAATGTGAAAGGGGCATGAGGTCCATAATTAATGACCGCCTCCTTAAGCTGTTTTATGTCCTTGAAGGCTAGGGGGACATGGGCTCTGGCCGGCTGTCCATCAGCATCGGCGTTTTCAATCATTGGAAAAACTTGAGCCACTCTAGAACCCCAGTGGACCCCCACCCGTCTAGTAGGGGCGTCCTCATTCCAATCAGGATTATAGGGAGGAGGTGCGGCAACTGAGGGGGCCCTAGGCACCCTCACATTTGCCCTTTTAAGGCGATGTTCTAATTCCTCTATCTCCCTTTCTAATCCCTCCTCTTCCTCAGAGAGAGAACTGAGGTCCTCAGGATCCTTTTTGGGCTTAGAAATCTGGAGGTGTTTCTTACCCCCCGAGCCCGAGTCCTCAAGAGGACCCTCATCCTTTAAGGATTCTGCCATTTGCTCTTCCTGCACCTGATTAAGGGCCTGTTCACATTCAGCAAGCTGATCCTTGATCTTTACTTTATCTGTTAATAAAGCATCCTTTACCAACCTCCATAAGGAAAAGGTGGCAACTGGGACACTGTCCGAGCCCCGGTCCCTCAATAATTTCTGAAGGTCATGCCTCACCAGGTCCCAGTCACTATTATTAAGAAATCCTCCTGTCAGAAACCAAGGACAAGCCTGGGCAATAATTTCAACGAATTCGGTTGCAGTCTTAGTTTTTATTCCTGTTCCTTGTGTATTTAACAGCTCTTTCAGTTCGTTGGCCAGACGAACCTTCGCTGTTGAGTTACCCATGGTACGTACCCTGTCTCTTTAAAATATCTTTAAACCAATCCTCCCCCTTCCTTCTTAGAAGGTGAGCCCCGTCCGCTTACCCCTGCTTTCCGGATCTCGGTGGGAACCTCCAATTGCCGCGTCCGGCCAAGGGAGCCGAGTCCGGCGAGGGACGGCGAGGTTAAAAGACACACAGGACACCAAGGTTCTTCATCCAGGAGTCAATAATAATCTTTATTGCTAACACACCTTTTTTTATACCCCAAGCAGCAGAGTGGAAAACTACCCAAAAGCAGGAGGGAGGGGGGAGAAATTTAGTTTCAACATCTATTATTGTCAGGTACCGAAACCTCCCTTAACAATAAGTCCATCAGACCAGAAAAGGTCAAGGCATTCCCGTGGGATACATATGTCTCAGACGGACAAGCAGGAACAGAAAAACCGCAAGTTCGCCATGGCCTTGTGAGCTGGCCACACTGGCATGCAGAACAAACTAGTGGAGGTAGGGCTCCAGGGGCCAAGGTGGACCTGTTGCCAACAAAAAAGGGCTAGGGATGTGGCTCAGTGGTTGAGTGTCCCTGAGTTCAATCCCTAGTACCAAAATAAATAAATAAATAATAAAAAGTCTAGGATGTGGTTCAGTGGTAAAGTGCTTCTGGGTTCAATTCTCCAGTACCATAAATCAATAAATACGTCCTTGAAGTGGCAGAACAGAAAGGGCTATATTCAAAGCATAAAGTGGACCACTGGGGTATATGATCGATCTCTCTCTCTCTTTTTTTTTTTTTTTGAGTTTAAGGAAGACATTTTTTTTATTTAACATTTTACTATTTCAGGATAATGATAATAATACACATTTAAATGGCACTTACTGTGGGCCAGAATACATTCTAAATGCTTTGCAAATTGTTAATCATTGAATCTCCACAACAACCATATGAGATAGATCTGATTATCAGCTCCATTTCATTATAGACGAAGAAACTGAGACAGAGAAATTAGGCACTTGCACAAAGTCACAGAACTTGCCAGCGATGAAGCCAGAGTTCAAGAAAGAGAGGTGGGCTCCAGAATCTAGGTGCATCACAGTAAATTTAAAGTAATGGGCTGGGGATGTGGCTCAAGCGGTAGCGCACTCGCCTGGCATGCGTGTGGTCCAGGTTTGATCCTCAGACCACAAAGATGTTGTGTCTGCCGAAAACTAAAAAATAAATATTAAAAATTTTTTTTTCTCTCTCTCTCTAAAAAAAAAAGTAATGTGTACATATATACATTGAATGTATCCACTCTCCAAAGGTATATCAAAGGTGCATTTTATATCAAAAATTTCATTTTATATCAAAGATTACCTCTGGATCTGAATCAGCATATTGAATTGGAGGTGGGAATTCAATTTGATTTGGCAAATATTTGTTTATCTGTGGAGGCTTAAGATATGAATAAGATGTAGTCACTCCTTAAGAGGACAATGTGTAGTGGGAAACAGAAGTAAGTAAACAGCTCATTACTGTACACTGTGGTAAGTGCGCACTGCTCCTATTGTGTCAACAAAGCTTGTGGGCTGCTAAAGACAAAGGGATTAATTCTGTCTGCCAGGTTTCAGAAGATTTCACAGAGGTAGTAATTGAGCCCAGCCTTGATAGCAGACAGGCTTCGATCATGGATGGGAAGAACCTTCCAGGGGATGATTATATAGGGAGCAATAAAGGGGCGATAATAAACTAGCTCTGTAATATTACATGAATTCTGCCCTTGAGGGTATACTTTGCACAAAATAGGTAGTATTTTCAGTCAGTATTAGTCAGCTGGTATTTTCTTTTTAGCTTCCCATTCCCACCCCAATACTATAAACTGAGAAGCTGGGCTAGACCCAAGGAGGATACATTTACCCAAGCTAGGAGGGATAAATTTCCTAGAATCCCAACAGCATAGAAGATTGCCCAAATTAGGATGTCAGGCAAAAGTTAATCCTGGTAATAGTGTCAGAATAACAGGAGCTGGCTAGAGAGGCAGGCAGCAGTGTTTTGAGAAGGACAAGGCTAGTGGTGTGAGGAAGGTGGGGTTTCTGCCAATGGCACAGCTGTATGCCCTTTAAATCACTGGAGCCTCAGAGTGGAAGGGAAACACCTTTAAAATTTATAAGCAACACTCCATGAACAGAATTACATTGTTCAGCTTTCTATAATCCATAATTCCTCTGCGTGTAATAACATGTGATCAATGTGATCAGCCCTTCTTGGACCCAGCAGCTTCAAATAACTCAAATAATTGCTTGCCGTCCCACTGAGAAAAACTTCCTGACACTTCTGTGTCTTTTTGGAGCCTCATCCTTTCCTTCTTTAACTCTTCATGTCATGGTGCCCCAAACACAAAACTGAACCTCTTGGCATCAGATTCACCATTTTAGGTCAGGAGCCATTTTATCCAGCTATATGATCTCTTTCAGTCAGATTTAAAGGTGGGCCCTGAATCGAATCACATTGAAGAATTGCTTTTTATTGCAGCCTCTATTCTTATTCCCTTTCCCCCATTCCTGGAACTCCCATTAGGCATTTTATTTTGTTTATTTATTTTCAGTACTGGGGATAGAGCCCAGGACACATTACAACTGAGATGAGCCACATCATTAGACCCACAACAATATTTTTTTTTTTTTTTAGTACCAGGGATTAAACCCAGGAATATTTAACCATTGAGCCACACCCCCAGCCATTTATTTTTATTTTGAGATAGGGTCTCAATAAATTGCTTAAGACCTCTAAGATGCTAAAGCTGACCTTGAACATCTGATTCTTCCTGCCTCAGCCTTCCAAATTGTTGGGATTACAGGGTACACCACCATACCCAGCCTGCCCACTCTTTTGGGGGACACCAAGGATTGAACTCAGGGTTACTGGAGCACTGAGCCACATCCCCAGGACTTTTGTATACTTAGAGACAGGGTGTCACTGAGTTGCCATCCTGTCCCAAGAATTCAAATTTACTTCACACATGATTCTCATGAAGGATATTCTACAAGTCTTCCTACTCCTGGAAGAAAGTGGGTGGGGTCACCCAAGAGACACAGGAAATCTTTTCTTTCCTCTTTCTTGGTACTGGGGGTGGAACTCAGGGTTACTGAAGCACTGAGCCACATCCCCAGGACTATTTTGTATTTTATTTAGAGACAGGGTCTCCCAATCTTGCAGTTGCTAAGGCTGGCCTTGAACTCTCAATCCTCCTGCCTCAGGCTCCAGAGCTGCTGGGATTAGAGGCCTGTCCCACCACACCCCAGCCCTGGTGTGCATCCTAGTAAAGAGATAAGAAAAATGGGCACAGCAGAGACAGGGACAACAGGAGGTCCAAAGGAGGGCCCAGCGGAATAGGCCAAAAGATGGGTGTTGTTGGGTTGGGGGCCAGGACCACAGCAAGGAGACCAGGCTAGGGACCTAGATTTGGTCCTATGCCAGGGCAGAGCAGGGAAGGGCAGGACTGGGCAGGCGAGCAGCACTAGGGTTCTCAGGAAAGGGAAGCCAAGGGAAGCAGAAAATTGGCCCAAGTGAGGGGTGCAAAGACAAAGTCCAGGGATGCAGGGAGCAAGAAGGGGCACTGCCGCATCCGGCCAAGGGAGCCGAGTCCGGCGAGGGACGGCGAGGTTAAAAGACACACAGGACACCAAGGTTCTTCATCCAGGAGTCAATAATCTTTATTGCTAACACACCTTCTTTTATACCCCAAGCAGCAGAAGTGGAAAACTACCCAAAAGCAGGAGGGAGGGGGGAGAAATTTAGTTTTAACATCTATTATTGTCAGGTACTGAAACCTCCCTTAACAATAAGTCCATCAGACCAGAAAAGGTCAAGGCATTCCCGTGGGATACATATGTCTCAGACGGACAAGCAGGAACAGAAAAACCGCAAGTTCGCCATGGCCTTGTGAGCTGGCCACACTGGCATGCAGAACAAACTAGTGGAGGTAGGGGCTCCAGGGGCCAAGGTGGACCTGCTGCCAACAGGGCACCGGAGGGTCCAAGGAGGAGCCAGGCCAGGGAATGGAGAGCTGAGTGTCAAGGCTGGTGCAGGGGGCTCAGGACAGTATACAAGGCTGGGGAGGGAAGGCAGGGGATCTGAGAGGCAACAGGCAGGCTTGAGCACCAGGGCCACTGCCAGGTGTCCACGATCCATGTTTAGGACCAAGGGCCAAAGGAGAGAAAGAGGCTCAAGGGAGGGGCAGGGCTCTGTTCCCATAAGGTGCCCTGGCCTAGATGACAATCCAGGGCCATTGAATGGGCAAAGGGGGCCTGGCAAGGGATGGGGCCCAGGTAGAGGGCAATGTGAGGGCACGGCGTGGGGTCATGGTGGGTGCAGAGAGGGGCGAGAACCAGGACCCAAACAAGGAGCCCAGGCAAGTGTCCCACCCGTCCAACCAAAAATGAGGGACCCAATGAGCAAGAGGCTCCCGGGTACGCCCAGGTAAAAGACAAGGGCATGGGGAAAAGGGGGCGAAACTAGAAGTAGGAGTCAGCTGGAAGCACAGGGCAAACCAAGAGGCGCACAGTAGGGGGCCCAAATCAGAATGACACCAGGTGAAGCCACAGGATGCCAGGTGACTCGGGAATGTGGTCAGCGGCTCAGGCGAAGGTTCATGGTCTGGGAGGGCTGGGTTGGGATTGTAGCAGCATGGAAGGCCAGAGGGCAGGGGAGGGAAGGGAGGGAATGGCACAGGGCACGGCTGGCACACAGCACACTACTACTGCCAGGTGTCAGGGTTCTGGTGGCGAGGGGGATCAGGAGCGGGGCAGGATTGTGTTTCCATAAGGGAGACTTCAGGACATAGAGGCCAGCCAATTCCACTCCTCTGCCCTGGGTAAGTAGATCCTCAGAGAGGGACCAGAACCAAAGGAGGGGACTGTGAGGAAATACCTTTCGTCTGGACTTGGTGGGGGAGTCAGTGGGGAGCAAGGACCTAATCAAGGAGCCCAGTCTAGGCAGAAGCTGTGGAGGGGAGTATCCATGCAGTGGCAGGATACCACAGCATAAGGAAAACAGAGGTGAGGCCTATCAGGGCCCCGAGTAAGGGGCCTGAAATCAAGGGACATGAGCACTGTCCTTGAGAAGGGAGGCCAGGGGCTCAAGCAAGGAGCCAGGCCTAGGAACAGAGAGCCAAGTGCAAGGGCCCTGATCCCCGGGCTGAGGGAGGCCAATGGGCTATGCAAAGGGAAGGGCTATGTTTTACAAAATGGAGCCTGCAGGGCCAAGAGGCCAGGTCCAGTCTCCTGGCCTGGGTGAGTATCCTGGGAAAAGAGATCAGGAAAAGGGGCCTGGCAGGGACAGGGACAACAGGAGGGTCAAAGGAGGGCACAACCTGAAGGGCCAGAGGATGGGTGTGGGTGGAATGTGGGCCAGAATACAAGCAAGGAGCCCAGGTTAGGGACCTAGAAGATTGTCCAGGCCAGGGGAGAGCAGGGAAGGGTGGGGCCAGTAGGATGGGGCTGCAGTAGGGTATTCCAGTACAGGGAATCCAAAGGGAGCAGGGAAGCCGTCCTAGAGTTGGGCCCGCACACCAAGCCCCAGGGAAACACTGAGCAAGAAGGGCCACCAGAAGCTCAAGTGAACAGGCAGGCCAGGGAATGGAGAGCCATGGGCTGCGCAGGGGTCTCAGGTAAGTGGACAAGGGTGGGGAGGGAAGGCAGGGGATCTGGCCGAGGGGAGGCAGGCTCCAAGCCCGGGGCCACTGACAGGTTTCAGGGTTCCATGGGCAGGACCAAGGGCCCAGGGAGAGCAAAGGGGCCAGGCCAGGGGCAGGGCTCTGTTTCCTATAAGGTGCACTGGCACAGATGAGAATCCAGGGCCAGGGATTGGGCAAAGGCGGCTGGCAGGGAAGGGGGCCAGAAGAAGGGCGATAGGAGGGCTCCACACAAGGTTGCAGTGGGTGTGGAGAGGGGTGAGAGCTAGGATCCAAGCAAGAAGTCCAGGCAAGGGACCGACCTGACACAAGATGATGAGAGATGCAAGAAGCAGGGGACCACATGACAGGAAATCAGGGAAGGGGAGGAAGGGGCGATGCGAGGATGAGGAGACAGCAGGTAAGTGGGCGGTGCAAGGGGCACCGAGGGGAGCGAGGAAGGGGGCACAGGAAAGGGGCCCCCACGTCCGAACCACATGAAGTGATGCCACGTGAAACTATGTGACACTATGCCACAAGACAAACGAATGTAGTCAGGGGCCCAGGCGTGGAGCCAGTCCCGGGAATGGAGCACAAAGGGTCAGGTTTTTGGAGGGCTGGGTTGGGGTAGGGGCAGCATGCAAGGTGAGAGGGCAGG